>NW_026943825.1:7057301-7197301 GCF_035594765.1 Anolis carolinensis
GAATGCCGGGGTGCCGATGCCACTACTGGGCTTGGGAACTTTCCGCCTTCGGGGCGATGAGGCTGTGCGCCTCAGCCTGGAGGCCGCTCTGGAAAACGGCTACCGCTTGGTGGACACGGCTGCCGTCTACGGCAACGAGACCGCGATCGGCTCCGCTCTGACCATGTTGCTGCCCCAGCACGGCCTCGGCCGCGGAGATATATTCCTTACGAGCAAACTGAGCCCCAAAGATCACGGCGAGGAAGCGGCCGAAGCTGCCTGCCTCCGCAGCTTGAAGGAACTGGGTTGCGACTACCTGGACCTGTATTTGGTGCATTGGCCGGGAACTCAGGGCTGGCCTCAGGACGACGCGGGGAATCGGGAGCGGAGGATGCGGAGCTGGAGGGCCATGGAGAAACTGCACGACAGCGGGAAACTACGTGCCATCGGGGTCTCGAATTATACCATTCAGCACCTTGAGGAACTGCTCACCGAGTGTCGTGTGCCTCCGTCCGTTCTCCAAGTGGAGTTCCACCCGGAATTGGCGCAATCGGCACTGCTGGGGTTCTGTCGCCGGAAGGGCATCCACCTCCAGGCCTATTCCTCGCTGGGCGCGGGGCATCTGGTGGGGCGCCCGGAGGTGGTGAAGGTGGCCGCGCGCCACGGCTGCCAGCCCTCGCAGGTCTTGCTGCGCTGGGCCCTGCAGCAAGGGGTGAGCGTGATCCCCAAATCGGCCTCCCCGTGTCGCGTGGCCGAAAACGCTCAGCTCTGGACCTGGGAGCTGAGCCAGGCGGATATGGAGGAACTCAGCGCAATGGATTGCGGGAAACATTACTGCTGGGACCCCAGTGGTGTGGCTTAGAAGCGTAAACGTTCGGGAGAAGGGTGGGGAGGAGACGGAAAAGAATGAAAATTTATACATGTGAATTTTATAATAAAAATTTAAAAAATATTGGAGATGGGGGGAGGAATTGGAGGATTTGCTCCACACTGCCATGTAATCCAGTTCAAAGCAGATTTTTTTTTCATGTCTGGAGCAACTTGAGAAAGTGCAAGATGCTTCTGGTGTGAGAGAATTGGCCATCTGCAAGGACATTGCCCAGGGAACGTTACCCGGATGTTTCTCTGATGTCCCCGCATGGGAAGCTGGAGCTGATAGAGGAAGCTCATCTGCACTCTCCCTGGATTGGATTCAAACTGACAACCTTCAAGTCAGCAGTCCTGCCGGCACAAAGGGTTTCACCCACTGCGCCACCTGGGGGCTTCTACTCAAAGCAGATAATCTGGATTTTATATGGTAGCATAGAAGGGGCCTTAAGCTTTGAACTGGATTATATGGCAGTATGGACTCATATAATTCCGTTCAAAGCAGAAAATGTGGATTATTGGATAATCTGGATTTTATAGCAGTGTAAAAGGGGTCTTTTACACAGCATTATTATTATTACTATTAATATCAATAATAAAAACATTTATTATGTGTATAGATGTTTTCTCTTTATTTCCCAGTCTCCTGTGGACTGTTTATTGCCTATGTTTTGTTTTGCACTTGTTGTACTTTGTGTCACACACTTGAGTGTTTTGTGAGCCGCCCTGAGTCCCCCTGGGAGATGCTGGTGTGGTAGAAATAAAGTTATTCTTATTATTATTATTATTACTACTACTACTACTACTACTACTGCTACTATTCCCTTTGGAAGATGCTTGTGTGGTAGAAATGAAGTTGTTGTTGTTATTATTACTACTACTACCTCTGCTACTATTCCCTCTGGGAGATGCTGGTGTGGTAGAAATAAAATTATTATTATTACTACTACTACTACTACTACTGCTACTATTCCCTCTGGGAGATGCTTGTGTGGTAGAAATGAAGTTATTATTATTATTATTATTACTACTACTGCTACTCCTCCCTCTGGGAGATGCTTGTGTGGTAGAAATGAAGTTATTATTATTATTATTATTATTACTACTACTACTACTACTACTACTATTCCCTCTGGGAGATGCTTGTGTGGTAGAAATGAAGTTATTATTATTATTATTATTATTACTACTACTACTACTGCTACTATTCCCTCTGGGAGATGCTTGTGTGGTAGAAATGAAATTATTATTATTATTATTATTACTACTACTACTCCCTCTGGGAGATGCTGGTGTGGTAGAAATAAAGTTGTTTATTATTATTATTATTATTATTATTATTATTATTATTATTATTATTATTGCTGCTGCTGCTGCTACTGCCTCTGGGAGATGCTGGTGTGGTAGAAATAAAGTTATTATTATTATTATTACTGCTACTATATTATGCAAAAACACCCAGGCAATAAATAGGCATCAGTGAAAGACAGAAGGAATTTTTGGGTTCACTTATGTAGATATGTGGGGTTTGCTGTGTATGTTTCTAGGACCCCCCTCCCCCAAATGAGCCATAGGATGGAGGTGGGAATTGTTTAGTTCTCCAATGTTGCTGAACTACATCTCCCAGCAGCGCTATGATGAGCTGCCATTCGGGAACATAATGGAAGGCCATCTGTTGGGGGGTGCTTTGATTGTGCCATAGCAGAATGGGGTTGGACTGGATGGCCTTTGGGGTCCCTCCCGACTCTTAGAATTCTCACCCGTGCACTGAGCTTTTACACATTTGTGAATTTGAACTTTTACAACCAGACAAGAGTCAAAGGAGTAACAACATTTAATTTTAATTCTCCATGGGGGAAAACAAAAATACTAAATAATAAAGGACTTTTGTAACAGAACTTGATACAGCATGGTTTCTCTCTTCCCTTTTTTGTTTCCTTTGGGAAAGAGGCTCTCGATTGGAGAGAAAAGGAAGAGCACGGTGGGGAACCAAGGAACAAAGGCATGTACGTATGTTCCCGTGTAAATGTATAAAAATTATGTCAGATCATCCACTATCATGCGAGGCAGCCTTGTTGACATTATAGTAGACCTTTTCCAGGAATGTTGGGGCCGAAATGCATCCCAGGAAGGCACCGGGTCGGTGTGAAATGTGCCGTTTGGACCGTCGAGAGTTGCTCCTCTTTGGACCCGGGTGCAACGGACAAGCGGCCCCAAAGCACCGCCGTCATGACGGGCTTCTCGGGGGAGTGTTCCCCAAGGAGCCCCGTTGCCACCACGACTGCAGCGTCGCCTTCCAGCCGGACGTTTGGTGCATTTGGGACGTGGTCCCCGCGCTCTTAGGACGCGGCAACTTCTGGGAGAAATGAGAGAAAGAGAGAGGAAAACAGCATTTATTTATTGGAAGCATCTTCTGTTGCCTTCCTCTTTTTTTTGGAAATTATTTTGTTAATTATTTGACAAACAATCTAATATATAATAGGAAAATATGCATTCAAAAATAAGGAAAAGTGTCTAGATCTATATTCTGACTTGTGCAAAATAAGTATAACCTATTTTACCATTCGCTCGAATTCAAGACATTTTAAAAGCAAAATCCATGCAAACTATTCCTAACGAGTTATTGGTCACTATGTTTTAGGATAATATGAATATTATTAATAATAATAATAATCTCCTAACATTGGCCAAATTTGTTAATACAGTAGAGTCTCACTTATCCAACATAAACGGGCTGGCAGAACGTTGGATAAGCGAATATGTTGGATAATAAGAAGAGATTAAGGAGAAGCCTATTAAACATTAAATTAGGTTATGATTTTACAAATTAAGCACCCAAACATCATGTTATACAACAAATTTGACAGAAAAAGTAGTTCAATATACAGTAATGTTATGTTGTAATGACTGTATTTACAAATTTAGCACCAAAATATCACAATATATTGAAAACATTGACTACAAGAATGCCTTGGATAATCCAGAACCTTGGATAAGCAAGTCTTGGATAAGTGAGACTCTACTGTACCATAATCTTATAAGAGATGATGAGGGTGATAATAATAATAATCATCATCATCATCTCCTAACATTGGCCAAATTTGTTAATACTATAATCTTGTAAGAGATGATTATGAGGATGATAATAATAATAATAATAATAATTAAAAACTCCTAAGTAGGCCAATTTTGTTAATGCTGTAGTCTTGTAAATAAGAGATGATGATGATGATGATAAACTAACATAGGCCAAATTTGTTAAAACCATAATCTTGTAAGTAAGAGATGATGATGATGAGGTTGATAATAATAATAATAATAATAATAATAATAATAGATCATATAAGAGATGATGAGGATGATAATACTAATAATCATCATCATAATCATCATCTCCTAACATAGGCCAATTTTGTTAATGCTGTAATCTTGTAAGAGATTATGATGATGATAATAATAATAATAATAAACAACTAATATAGGCCAATTTTGTTAATGCCGTAGTCTTGTAAAAGATATTGATGATGATACAGTAGAGTCTCACTTATCCTACATAAACGGGCCGGCAGAACGTTGGATAAGCGAATATGTTGGATAATAAGGAGAGATTAAGAAAAAGCCTATTATCAAATAGGTTATGATTTTACAAATTAAGCACCAAAACATCATGTCACACAACAAATTTGACAGAAAAAGTAGTTCATTACACATTAATGCTATGTAGTAATTACTGTATTTACAAATTTAGCAACAAAATAACACAATGCATTGAAAACATTGACTACAAAAATGCGTTGGATAATCCAGAACGTTGGATAAGTGAGACTCTACTGTGTTACATTTCTTATTTTATTCTATTATTATTAAAAGGATACATAAGCACATTTACATTGAAGAAGATGAAAATAATGATTTAATCAGAGTTGAACCGTCATATCTTAAATTACAGTTTGATGTAAAGATTCAAAAACTTAATGTAATGATGATAATAATAATAATAATAATAATAATAAACTCCCAACATAGGCCAATTTTGTTAGTGCCGTATTCTTGTAAGTAAAAGTTAACTTCCTCCGGCTCTTTTTTTCAAGAAATTTGTATTTTTGTTTTTGAAGTCTATTGATTTGCCTCCGATTTCTGGTATATTATGCCTCCATTATTGTTGTTATTATCTGAGAAGGAGTTCCAGCATCATTTTGAGGATCTGATTTTCTGTTCAGTTGCCATTCAATCATTAAATTACTTGCGTCTGTGAACAGCCTTGGGCTACTTTCAAGTTACACCCTTACTCCTATACGTACATTAATGTGGTTGTGAATGCAACCACATACCAGTGGACATTAGCACGCATTAATCCGCACTGCTGGGTGACTAAAGGGAAATGGACTGAACTGGCTTGACAACAAACAGAGTGCGTGTTTGTGCTTTCCCAGTTAACACACCTTCAAAAAAAAGGACATCGTGACATGCCTCCGGGCCTCACCTGCAGAGCGCCGTGGAATTCGTCGCTCATCCGGCGCAGCTCCCGCCCGTAGCGCTGAGCGGCCCATAGGATGGGAGGGGCGGAGCGGGAGCGCGCCCGGAAAGTGCCCACCTCATCCGCGATCTCTGGGTCGGGCAATGGGGGGTCCGACCCGATACGGCGTCGCAGCTCTGACACAGGAGAAGGGAGACAGCACACAAAGGTTTTAGGGATGTTTACAGACATGCTAGCCAAATATATATATATATATATTCTCAGTGGCATGTCTTTGTCCGTGGCAGTTTCAAAGACACGGTCCTTCAGCCTAACAATTGAGTTACCTGTGTGCCATTACATAATATTAATAACAACAACAACAACTTTATTTTTATACCCCGCCACCATCTCCCCGAAGGGACTCGAGGCAGCTTACATGGGGCCAAGCTCGAACATAACAGACATAGTAAAACACATCGAGTAAAACAAGTCAATAAAAACGCATCAATAAAACATGGATTGAATAAAAACATGAAAAACGCATAAAAATACCTGGACTATAAATGCTTGTATTTTTTGTAGTGGCATGTCTTTACCCTTGGCAGTTCAAAGACATGGTCCTTCAGTCTAACAACTGAGTTATCTGTGTGCCATTGCACGAATGCTTGTGAATACTACTTGTTCAAACAGTTGGCTTCTAACAAGGTTATAATTGCCATTTATTTCCAAAGGGATATGCGCCCAGAGACTGGGTACAGCTATTTGCCAACACAAAGCACACATATTTATTTATTTGTGACATTTATATCCTGCCCTTCTCAGCCCGAAGGGGACTTAGGGTGGCTTACAAGTTATATGTACACATACAATATATTATATTATTAGCATAGCTCAATATAAGAATTATATTACTATATTGAACTAGACGGTAATATTATTAGTAATATTACATGTAATATCTAATATACAATTATAATAGTGTATTATCATTATTATCCGTATATACTCGAGTAGAAGCCGACCCGAATATAAGCCGAGGCACTTAATTTTACCACAAAAACTGGGAAAACCTATTGACTCGAGTATAAGACGAGGATGGGAAATGCAGCAGCTACGGGTCAATTTCAAAAAAAAAAATGTCTTGTCAGGAGCAACCGGAGTTGCTTCTGGAGTGAGAGAATTGGCCGTCTGCAAGGACGTTGCCCAGGGGACGGCCGGATGTTTTGATGTTTTACCATCCTTGTGGGAGGCTTCTCTCATGTCCCCGCATGGAGTTGGAGCTCATCTGCGCTCTCCCCGGGTAGGATTCGAACCTGGCAGCCAGTCAGCAACCCAACCTTCAAGTCACAAGGCTTTTATCCCCTAGGCCACCGGAGGCTCCAATAGATATTAATAAAATTGCATTATTTGAAGCATCAGTAGGTTAAATGTTTTTGAATATTTATATAAAACTGTAATTTAAGATAATAAGACTTTAATAAGATAAGACTGTCCAACTCTGAATACCTATATACTCAAGTAGAAGCCGACCTGAATAGAAGCCAGCCAGGACCCTCACTCGAGTATAAGCCGCGGGGAGGTTTCTCAGCCCTAAAAAAGGGCTAAAAACTAGGCTTATACTCGAGTATATACAGTACATTAGAATATTATTATCAATATTATATGTATATACAATATAATGATATTATTAGTAGAGCATAATATTAGTATTATATATTGTTATATTGATACAGGAGACACGGTGGAATGATGTCTTTGAATCCTAGATTTGGAGGAGACTGAGTCATCCAGTCCAACCCCAGGAAGAGCACCAGCAAAGCACTCCCGACAGATGGCCATCCAGCCTGATCTCGGAGTTCTGTTGTTGTATGGATCCCTACCTGGATTCTCAGTGCTGGCTGGGCTGCCTGGGCTTTTGGCCTCTCCTGCGGATCCCTGCCAGGTCAGCTTAGGATCCTTCTCGGCCGTCGGGAAAGCGTCGTCGTCATGGTACTCCGCAATCTGGAACATGGTCAGGGGGCTCTCATGGCCCCCGTCCCGTGACCCACCGCTCTCCAGGGGGAAGCAGGGCAGCGAGCCTGGCTGCAGAGGAGGAGGAGGAAGGAGGAAGAAGGTCAAAACAAGGGGCTGCCGCTTTGAGTGGGGTAGTGACTAAGGGCTCACCCATGAACCAGGAAGTCCACGATTCAGGTCTCGCTCCAGTTACAAACGTGTAGGGACAAGAACTGTCTCTCAGCCGTTCGAGCGGAATAGTGCAAAATTAAAGGAACTATTTCTACATAGAATTTATACAGCTGAACGAAACCCCTAGGGCAATGATGGGCAACCTTTTGCACTTGGTGTGTCAAAATTCACCAAAAAACGTAACATGACTTGGGTGGTGTGTCACTTCGAGAGAAAAAAACATAATTTCACAATATATATAGTTTAAATAACAAAAATATATAATTGTAATATATAACTGTATTTAATAAATCAAAAACTATTTACTACCATTATTTCCATGTACAACAATCTATGGTACCTCTTGCAATTTCCACGCTGATTTCTCTCTATTGTAGTTTCAATGTAGTCATGAATAATATAATAATAATATAATACAGTAGAGTCTCACTTATCCAAGCTAAACGGGCCGGCAGAATGTTGGATAAGCGAATATGTTGGATAATAAGGAGGGATTAAGGAAAAGCCTATTAAACATCAAATTAGGTTATGATTTTACAAATTAAGCATCAAAGCATCATGTTATACAACAAATTTGACAGAAAAAGTAGTTCAATACGCAGTAATGCTATGTAGTAATTATTGTATTTACGAATTTAGCACCAAAATATCACGATGTTTTGAAAACATTGACTACAAAAATGTGTTGGATAATCCAGAACGTTGGATAAGTGAGACTCTACTGTATTTCCATGTACAACAATCTATGGCACCTCTTGCAATTTCCACGCTGATTTCTCTCTATTGTAGTTTCAATGTAGTCATGAATAATATAATAATAATATAATACAGTAGAGTCTCACTTATCCAACATAAACAGGCCGGGAGAATGTTGGATAAGCGAATATGTTGGATAATAAGGAGGGATTAAGGAAAAGGATATGATTTTACCAATTAAGCACCGAAACATCATGTTATACAACAAATCTGACAGAAAAAGTAGCTCAATATGCAGTAATGCTATGTAGCAATTACTGTATTTACGAATTTAGCACCAAAATATCATGATGTATTGAAAAAATTGACTACAAAAATGCGTTGGATAATCCAGAACGTTGGATAAGCGAGTCTTGGATAAGTGAGACTCTACTGTAGTAATAATATAATAATATACTACAATAATAGAGTAATAATATGATTTTATATACAGTAGAGTCTCACTTATCCAACATAAACGGGCCGGCAGAATGTTGGATAAGCGAATATGTTGGATAATAAGGAGGCATTAAGGGAAAGCCTATTAAACATCAAATTAGGTTATGATTTTACAAATGAAGCACCAAAACATCATGTTATACAACAAATTTGACAGAAAAAGTAGTTCAATACGCAGTAATGCTATGTAGCAATTACTGTATTTATGAATTTAGTACCAAAATATCATGATGTATTGAAAACATGTGTTGGGTAATCCAAAACGTTAGATAAGCAAGTGTTGGATAAGTGAGACTCTACTGTAGTAATAATATAATAATATACTACAATAATAATAGAATGATTTTATATACAGTAGAGTCTCACTTATCCAACATAAACGTTCTGCCGGTCTGTTTATTTTGGATAAGTGAGACACTATTATTATTATAAAAACAGGACAGAAAATAAAGAACAACACTCAGAAAACAGAGACATTCCAGGCAGGAAGCAATTAGGACTCCCGACATAGGATACCCCTAGGCAGGAACCAGCCAGGCTTCGAAGCTACAGGCCATTCAATGCTAATCAAGCTGGGCAATGGCACCATTCAATTGCCTCCCACCCTGGACATTATTCCACAGATATATAAATCTAATTTGACTAGTTTTCAACAGACCTCAGAACCTCTGAGGATGCCTGCCATAGATGTGGGCGAAACGTCAGGAGAGAATGCTTCTGGAACATGGCCATGCAGCTCGAAAATCTCACAGCAGGCCGTGAAGGCCTTCTAAGCAACGCATGGGCCAACTTGGGCCCTCCAGGTGTTTTGGACTACAACTCCCACAATTCCTAGCAGCCATTGTTTGTGTCCTGCTGCTTCCTTCCTCCCTCTTCCGCCTTCCTTCTCCCTTCCAGCCGCATCTCCTCCCTCATATTATTATTATTATTATTATTATTATTATTATTATTATTATTATTATTATTATTATTATGCCTTTCCTCCCTTCTAGGCCCCGATCCTACTTACCGCCAAGGGTCCTCCTTGCCTCAGGCTCTCCACGACTCCTGTTTACAGCCCGCGCTCTTCCCTGCCACTGTCGCCCGGGCGATGGAGGACTGCCACTCCCTGCGCCCAATCACATCTCACAACGTCACGGTTGAGGGGCGAGGCATCCAGCTGCAAGACAGGCCCCGCCCAGCTTTGTATTTTTCTCCCCTGTACCGCACCCAAAGCCCCGCCCCTCGGCGCTTCCTATTGGCTACCTTCCGCGCCGAGGAGGCTCTCCATTGGTTCTTCCCGGAGCGCTCTGCCCGGGAACACAACCTGGGAGCACGTGACCCAAACCTGTGCAAGCGTTGCAGATCTATAGATGGGTGTGCTGCACTGGAGAATGGATGCTGTTCAAACTGCAATATATAGGCGTATACTGACCCTATAATATAATATAGTATAGCATAATTTAATATAATATAAATATAATATATAGACCCATGTAATGGAGCTCAACACAGACTGCATTACATGGGTCTGCCCTGGCCCTATAATATATATATGGCACTGGCCATATATAATATATATGTAGATCCATATAATGGAGCTCAGTGTATTCTAGACTGCATTACATGGGTCTACGCTGGCCCTATAATATATATATGGCACTGGCCATATATAATATATATATAGATCCATATAGTAGAGCTCAGCATACTGTATTATATGGCTCTACCCTGGCCCTATAATATATATATGGCACTGGCCATATATAATATATATGTAGATCCATATAATAGAGCTCAGTGTACTGCATTACATGGGTCTACCCTGGCCCTATAATATATATATGGCACTGGCCATATATAATATATATATAGATCCATATAGTAGAGCTCAGCATACTGTATTATATGGCTCTACCCTGGCCCTATAATATATATATGGTACTGGCCATATATAATATATATGTAGATCCATATAATAGAGCTCAGTGTACTGCATTACATGGGTCTACCCTGGCCCTATAATATATATATGGCACTGGCCATATATAATATATATATAGATCCATATAGTAGAGCTCAGCATACTGTATTATATGGCTCTACCCTGGCCCTATAATATATATATGGCACTGGCCATATATAATATATATGTAGATCCATATAATAGAGCTCAGTGTACTGCATTACATGGGTCTACCCTGGCCCTATAATATATATATGGCACTGGCCATATATAATAAATATGTAGATCCATATAATAGAGCTCAGTGTATTCTAGACTGCATTACATGGGTCTACCCTGGCCCTATAATATATATATGGCACTGACCATATATAATATGTATATAGATCCATATAATGGAGCTCAGTGTATTCTAGATTGCATTATATGGGGCTTCTCTGACCCTATAATATATATGCAGATCCATATAATGGAGCTCAGTATATACCAGATTGCATTATATGTGTCTGCCATGGCCCTGTTTATATATATATATATATATATATATATATATATATATATATGGCATTTCGCATAATGGAGCTTAATGTATTCCAGACAGCATTATATGGGTCTATCCTGCCCTATAATATATATGTAGATCCATATATGGAGCTCTGTGTATTCCAGATTGCATTATATGTGTCTGCCATGGCCCTAAAATATATATTAATGGCACTGACCATACATAATATATATGTAGATCCATATAATGGAGCTCAGTGTATTCTAGATTGCATTATATGCATCTGCCATGGGTCTATATAACATATATATGTGGCACTGGATCCATATAATGTATTCTGTATTCTGTATCATATAGTGTATTCTGGACTGCATTATATGGGCCTACCATGACCCTATAATATATATTAATGGCACTGGCCATATATAATATATACCTAGATCCATATAATGGAGCTTAGTGTATTCTGGACTGCATTATATGGGCCTACCATGGCCCTATAATATATATACAGTAGATATATCCAACATAAACGGGCCGGCAGAATGTTGGATAAGCGAAAATGTTGGATATCCAACGTTCTGGATTATCCAACGCATTTTTGTAGTCAATGTTTTCAATATATTGTGATATTTTGGTGCTAAATTCGTAAATACAGTCATTACAACATAACATTATGAACTACTTTTTCTGTCAAATTTGTTGTATAACATGATGTTTTGGTGCTTAATTTGTAAAATCATAACCTAATTTGATGTTTAATAGGCTTTTCCTTAATCTCTCATTATTCAAGATATTCGCTTATCCAAGCTTCTGCCAGCCCATTTAGCTTGGATAAGTGAGATTCTACTGTAGATAGCAATTTGGCAATATATAATATATATGGAGACCCATGTAATAGAACTCAGTACATTTCAAATTGCATTATATGGGCTGTTTATAATATAATATAATATCCTATCCTTCCGTAGGAAAGTTAAAACTTGGTTGTGGGGTCAGGCTTTCGAATAACAATTAGCAGCGGTAATTATTATTATGTTCGCTGGAACTCAATTGACAGACCCAGTCTTTTAAACCTGTGTTTTATAATGTGTTTTATGAATGTTCGATGTAATTTAATAATTTTTAATTTAATTTTTAAAAAAATATATTGCACAAGATTTCTCTAACTTAAAATGATACATTTTAATATATTGGGTTTATGGTTCCTGTCCCCTTGATCAGGTTGTGTAAGTGTTATTTATTTCTATAATTGTATTTTTACTTTGCTTAATTATGTGTTAGTATGTTTGTTATGTAATGTTTGTGTTGTTTTTATGATTGGAAACCGCTCTGAGTCCCATCCGGGAGAAAGGGCGGTATATAAATAAAGTATTATTATTATTATTAGTAGTAGTATTAGTATTATTATAAACTGATTTATAGTGTATTGTACAATTTTTATATATGTGTTTTATTGTAAGCCGCCCTAAGTTCCCTGTTGGGTGAGAAAGGCGGGATATAAATACAGTAGAGTCTCACTTATCCAACACTTATCCTTAGTTTCTGGATTATCCAACTCATTTTTGTAGTCAGTTTTCAATACATTGTGATTTTTGGTGCTAAATTCGTAAATACAGTCATTACTACATAGCATTACTGCGTATTGAACTACTTTTTCTGTCAAATTTGTTGTATAACATGATGTTTTGGTGCTTCATTTGTAAAATCATAACCTAATTTGATGTTTAATAGGCTTTCCCTTAATGCCTCCTTATTATCCAACATATTCGCTTACCCAACATTCTGCTGGCCCGTTTAGCTTGGATAAGTGAGACTCTACTGTATATATAGTGGAGCTCAATATAGTCCAGACTACCTTATAGAGGCCCACCATGGAAACAAGCAGGTGTAAGGTAGACCTATCCCCTGCTATAGGAGCCATCTTGCCCACAGTTAAGATGGCGCCCGGAAAGAGCGGCGCCACTCTTAAGGGCAGCCCTCCGCACTCCCGTGCATTCACGACGCCGTTTGCGCCTTTGACGTAACAAAAGCGCCGCCTACTTAAAGGGAGGCGCCGGCACCGTACGCCAAAGGAGGGAGAGGGGGCGGGCCTTACGCACTTGGCGCAGACCCCAGGAATGCAGCCTAGGAAGAGGACTCCTGAGGGAAGCAGGTGCTTGGGAACCAGTTTGAGGCACTGAGAGTGAGGGGAACCCAGATCTGGACCGGAAGTGGGGGAAAGGGGGACTCTTTAGGGCCTGGGCTTCCGGTGGGGACAGGAATAAGAGCTGTGGATAACTGACAGCTCAGGGGAGAGGGGCCACTGAGGGTGCCACTGGGGCAAGGGGCTTTGAAAGGGGGCAAAGGGGGGCTCTGAGGTTCAGTTGGGGTTCTAGATACCTGAGGGTTAAGAAGAAGCAGGTGTTTGACAGGAAGTGAAGCACCTGAGGCTCCTGAGGAGAACACCTTTCCTAAATTGAGGACAGGCCTTCTGAGGCCTAGTAGTTTTGAAGTACAGTAGTAGCCTTTTTTGGGGGAGGGGCTCCTTCCTTTCCTGGGAGCAGGTGTCCCCCCAAAGTGAGGGCACCTCAAGGACATCCCTCTCATGGAAGCGGCCCCCGGTTCCTTCCCCAGAGAGGCCTCTCTCAGCCCTAAGGATGTGACCCACCCTCCCGCTTGTTGGGGGGCAGCTCCGCCATCTTGAGAGCGTGGTGGTGCCGCCCCCCCAGACCTATGCCCGGCTTCTAACCGCATAGAGAATGGAGAAGGTCCTGAGCAACCTCAGTGCGGTGGTGGTGCCCGCCTCGCGCCTCACGCCGGCCTTCCCGCCAGCCGTGAAGGTGGGCCTAACGGCGCTGTACACGGCCCTCTACGCCGCGCTCTTCCTCTCGGTCTATGCCCAGCTCTGGCTGGTGCTCTTCTACCGCCACAAGAAGCTCAGCTACCAGACGGTCTTCCTCTTCCTCTGCCTGCTCTGGGCCGCCCTGCGCACCACCCTCTTCTCCTTCTACTTCCGCAACACCCTCAAGGCCAACCGCCTCAGCCCCTTCTTCTTCTGGCTCCTCTACTGCTGCCCCGTCTGCCTCCAGTTCTTCACCTTGACCCTCATGAACCTGTACTTTGCCCAGGTGAGTCTGGACAGGGTGAGTCAATAGGCTCCTTTGCAGTCCAGAAGATGGCTGCACTTTCATTATACACAGGGATATATTTTCACATAGATTCTCAGCAATATGACTTTATTTACTCGAATCTAACGCTCACCTTTTTGGGGGCTAGAATACTTTGCCCAGGTGAGTCTGGACAGGGTGAGTCAATAGGCTCCTTTGCAATCCAGAAGATGGCTGCACTTTCATTACACATGAGGATATATTTTCACATAGATTCTCAACAGTATGACTCTCAACAATATGACTTTATTTACTCGAATCTAACGCTCACCTTTTTGGGAGCTAGAGTACTTTGCCCAGGTGAGTCTGGACAGGGTGAGTCAATAGGCTCCTTTGCAATCCAGAAGATGGCTGCACTTTCATTATACACAGGGATATATTTTCACATAGATTATCAGCGACCTTACTGTATTTACTCGAATCTAACGCTCACGTTTTTGGGGGATAAGGTACTTTGCCCAGGTGAGTCTGGACAGGGTGAGTCAACGAACACCTTTGTAATCCAGAAGACCACTTCCTTAGCGCCGGATTGCTTTGCTTTCATTACACAGGGGGATATATTTTCACATAGATTCTCAGCAACGTTACTGTATTTACTCGAATCTAACGCTCACCTTTTTGGGTGGCTAAAATACCCGTCAAATGCTCCATCAAACGTTATGCGCAGCTCAATTTGTTACTGTATTTACTTGAATCTAAAATTCACCTTTTTGGGGGTTAAGGTGCTTTGCCCAGGTGGCTGCACTTTCATTACACATGGGGATATATTTTCACATAGATTCTCAACAATATGACTTTATTTATTCGAATCTAACACTCACCTTTTTGGGGGCTAGAGTACTTTGCCCAGGACAGTACTTTGCCCAAGACAGGGTGAGTCAATAGGCTCCTTTGCAATCCAGAAGATGGCTGCACTTTCATTATACACAGGAAAATATTTTCACATAGATTCTCAGCGATGTTACTGTATTTACTCAAATCTAACGCTCACGTTTTTGGGGGATAAGGTACTTTGCCCAGGTGAGTCTGGACAGGGTGAGTCAATGGGCTCCGTAGCAGTGCGGAAGACCACTTCATTAGCACCAGATGGCTGCGCTTTCATTACACATGGAGATATATTTTCACATAGATTCTCAACAATATGACTTTATTTACTCAAATCTAATGCTCACCTTTTTGGGGGCTAGAGTACTTTGCCCAGGTGAGTCTGGACAGGGTGAGTCAATAGGCTCCTTTGCAATCCAGAAGATGGCTGCACTTTCATTATACACAGGGATATATTTTCACATAGATTCTCAACAATATGACTTTATTTACTCGAATCTAACACTCACCTTTTTGCGGGCTAGAGTACTTTGCCCAGGTGAGTCTGGACAGGGTGAGTCAACGGGCTCCTTTGCAATGCAGAAGACCACTTCCTTAGCGCCAGATGGCTGCACTTTCATTAGTAAAGGTAAAGATTTCCCCTGACGTTAAGTCCAGTCGTGTCTGACTCTGGGGGTTGGTGCTCATCTCCATTTCTAAGCTGAAGAGCCGGCGTTCTCCATAGACACCTCCAAGGTCATGTGGCCAGCATGACTGCATGCACTTTCATTACACATGGGGATATATTTTCACATAGATTCTCAACAATATTACTGTATTTACTTGTATCTAACGCTCACCTTTTTGGGGGGCTAAAATACCCGTTGAATGCTCCATCAAATGTTATGCGCAGCTCAATTTGTTACTGTATTTACTTGAATCTAACGCTCACCTTTTTTGGGTTTAAAATACCCGCCGAACGCTCCATCAAATGTTATGCGCAGCTCAATTTGTTACTGTATTTACTTGAATCTAACGCTCACCTTTTTGGGGGCTACAGTACTTTGCCCAAGTGAGTTTGAGCAGGTTGAGCCAACAGACTTCTTTGGAATGCAGAAGACAACTTCCTTAGCACTGGATGGCTGCACTTTCATTACATAGATTCTCTACAATGTTACTGTATTGACTCAAATCTAACGCATTGATCCGACCACTTCAGCCAAATCTCTCCTGTTCACTCAGAGAGATTTGTGCCATCTATCTGCATATCTGTTAGTGTGGCTCCAAAGGTCTTTTTAGTTAGTTAGCTACTGATTTACTTCTTTTAGAGTGAGTCACTTGGGATACATTTCTCAACTGTAGTGGATCTTTTGCCAGTAAGGCAAAGTTAATAGCGATTATGGGTGTTTGTGGTGGGGCAAACCGGAGTGTGTCTGGTTGGAACTAGATCCAAACATGTCACTCAGAATTGAACTATAGTCACTCTGCTGCAGGACAATGGAACGGTTTCCACAGACTGATCTCCTCCACTTTATATTTCTTCTCTATAATAGTGAACTTTTGTCTGTTGGAAGCAAGTATGAATGTTGCAGTTGGCCAGTTTGATTAGCATTGAATAGTCTTTTCGCTTCAAGCCCTAGCCGCTTACTGCCTGGGGGAGTCCTTTGTTGGGAGGTGTTTGCTGGCCCTGATTGTTTCCTGTCTGGAATTCCTTTGTTTTCTGAGTGTTGTTCTTTATTTACTGTCCTGATTTTAGAGTTTTTAAAATATTGGTGGCCAGATTTAGTTCCTTTTTCTTGGTTTCCTCCTTTCTAACACCTCCCAACAAAGGATTCCCCCAGGCAGGAAGCAGCCAGACCTTGAACCTGAAAGGTTCTAATCAAGCCTTCGACAACACATCCCAATGAGTTATTATGTATATTATAGCCAGCCTCAAGCCATGAGGAGTGGCAGATAACAAGTAAAATTATTATTATTATTATTATTATTATTATTATTATTATTATTATTATTATTGTACGACACAGCAAACAAGATAGAAATGCTGGATTTCGTATCACAAAATCACAAGTCGAACACTTCCCAAGTCTAGGACTGTGTGATGTATTTTCGGATGATGTGCGCAGATCCCAGTCGGGTGGCCTTTTACAGTTGGCAGATCGTAATTTTATCAATGTCTATTGTTTCCAAATGCCGGCTGAGATCTTTTGGCACGGCACCCAATGTGCCGATCACCACCGGGACCACCTGTACTGGTTTCTGCCAGAGTCTTTGAAGTTCAATCTTGAGGTCCTGATAGCAACTGAGTTTTTCCTGTTGTTTTTCGTCAATGCGACTGTCACCTGGTATGGCGACATCCAAACATTTTTCTTTTCCACAACTGTGATGTCTGGTATTATTATTATTATTAGGCATGCTATTTGCTAATCCCTGCCCTTTTCTTGTCTGCTGCAGGTGGTTTTTAAGGCCAAAGCGAAATACCGCCCCGAACTGACGAAAGGATTGTGAGTATCTCTCTGTGTGTGAGCCTATTACTATTATTGCTATATTATTGCTTTCTCTCTCTAAAAAAGAGACTCAATAGAACCAATAAAACTACATTTGGGAACACTGGTCAAAGCTGGATGGCTATCTGTTGGGGGTGCTTTGATTGTGTTTTTCCTGCATGGCAGGGGGTTGGACCTTAATGACGGTTATTGGTATTAATCCACTCGATTGGGTTTTTAATCTCATGTGTGTTTTGTTGATTTGTTCTCATGTTTGTTATGATTATGTGTCACATAGTGATTATTTATCATTTTTTAGGCAGGGAACTGCTGAGAATAGATGTGCAGCTTTGCCCAGATCCCAACACCTCTCTTTTCTTTCCTTAGATTGATAGTGCGAGGAGCGTGCCTGGGTGCCAGCCTCCTCTTCCTGGCGGTGAATGTGGCATGTGCCGTGTTGGTGCGAGTTCGCCGGGCTGAGCCTTGGGCCGTGGTTCTGGCGCGCGTGCTCATCAGCGACTCCCTCTTTGTCCTTGGGGCTGTCTCTCTTGCCCTTTGCCTGTGTCTCGTGGCCCGTGGCTCCCCTTCGACCCGCATCTATCTAGAAGCGAAGGTGTGCGCTGTGGGAAGTCTGGATATTTCTCTGGGGAGAGTTGGAGTCTGTTATTCCTTATTACTTAATGTGCTGAATCTGTGGCCTTCTCTATCGTTTGGGCTTAAGAAACTTCCACCTGACTCTCTTTTCCCCCTTTCTCTATACTTTCATTTTGGGCTAAAACTCACAAAATATCCCAGCCGGCATGTCTGTATTAGCTGGGCCGTTCTGGAAGCCATGATCCCAAAAGGCGCTGTTTCAAATGCTGCTTTTTTACAAGGCTGTCAAACTCATTTTCATTGAGTTCTATATAAATATAGAATTATAATAGTGTATTTTCATTGAGGGCTACATCAGCCTTGAGAATACAGTATCTTCCACTTGTGACACCGAGTCCTTGATAGAGTGCTTTCTCATTCTTCCATACATTGCTGGAAGGTTTTATGGTGTGGTAAATTAGTAAAATTAGCCTCCCTACATAAAGTGGTACCTAAATTTCCTACTTGACAGATGCAACTGTCTTATTATTTTTATTATTATTACAGTAGAGTCTCACTTATCCAAGCTAAACGGGCCGGCAGAACCTTGGATAAGCGAATATCTTGGATAATAAGGAGGGATTAAGGAAAAGCCTATTAAACATTAAATTAGGTTGATTTTACAAATTAACCACCAAAACATCACGTTATACAACAAATTTGACAGAAAAAGTAGTTCAGTACGCAGTCATGTTATGTTGTAATTACGAATTTAGCACCAAAATATCACAATATATTGAAAACGTTGACTACAAAAATGCATTGGATAATCCAGAACCTTGGATTATCTATATAAATATAGAATTATAATAATGTATTTTCATTGAGGGCTACATCAGCCTTGAGAATACAGTATCTTCCACTTGTGACACCGAGTCCTTGATGCAGTGCTTCCTCATTCTTCCACACATTGCTGGAAGGTTTTATGGTAAATTAGTTAAATTGGCCTCCCCACATAAAGCGGTACCTAAATTTCCTACTTGACAGATGCAACTGTCTTATTATTACTAACTCCCATCAGCTCTAGTCATGATGTCTAATGATGACAGAGACAGGAGTTGTAGTCCTGCATCTGAACGACATGGTGGGATGGATTTGGCCTACAGTTTGACAGCTGTAGAGGAATACAGTAGAGTCTCACTTATCCAACATTTGCTTATCCAACGTTCTGGATTATCCAATGCAGTCTGCCTTTTAGTAGTCAATGTTTTTGTAGTCAATGTTTTCAACGCATTGTGATATTTTGGTGCTAAATTCCTAAATACAGTAATTACTACATAGCATTACTGCGTATTGAACTATTTATTCTGTCAAATTTCTTGTATAACATGATATTTTGGTGCTTAATTTGTAAAATCATAATAGGCCTTTCCTTAATCCCTCCTTATTATCCAACATATTAGCTTATCCAATGTTCTGCCGGCCCGTTTATGTTGGATAAGTGAGACTCTACTGTGTGTGTGTGTGTGTGTGTGTGTGTGTGTATTATTAGTATATCATAATATGAGTATTATATATTATATACACGTCTACGCACTAAGATGACGCACTGTATATTTATTGTTTATTTATTTATTAGCAACATTTATATCCTGCCCGAAAGGGCAGCTTACATGTACATACAATATAAACATTATATATTACTATATTGTACTACAACACTATATTGCAATATTATTAGTAATATTACATGTAATATAAATATAGGATTATAATAGTGTATTATTATTATATTGTACAGTATTACGTTATAATATCAATACAGTAGAGTCTCACTTATCCAACATTCGCTTATCCAACGTTCTGGATTATCCAACGCATTTTTGTAGTCAATGTTTTCAATATATCATTTTTTGGGTGCTAAATTCATAAATACAGTAATTACTACGTAGCATTACTGCATATTGAACTATTTTTTCTGTGAAATTTTCTGTCAAACATATTTGCTTATCCAACGTTCTGCCGGCCTGTTTATGTTGGATAAGTGAGACTCTACTGTATTATATATATATATATATATATATATATATATATATATATATACACACACACACACAATATATAATTAGTATAGCATAATATGAGTATTATATATTATTATATACACGTCTATGCACTAAGATGATCTCTTTGGCAGCTTAGTGCAGCAAAGTCTGGCTTGCAGTTCTTGTGCCTTGATTATTGAGATGCCACAAGGCTTGGCTTTGGCATTCTCCTTCTCATTGCCCTTTTCCTTACCCTACTTATTTTTGCCACAGGGCACAACGCTGTGCCAAACGGCTGCCATGGGCGGCACCATCGTCTTACTCTACGCCAGCCGCGCCTGCTACAACCTGGTGGCCTTGGCTTTGTCTTCCCGCACGCGCCTCGATTCCTTCGATTATGACTGGTACAACGTGTCCGACCAGGTGAGCGGGGCAAACCACTCTTCGGCCCTTCCTTTTTGTAATAATCGGCCAATTCTCTCCAATTTGGTGCCTAATAGATGAATCTTCCCCCTGCCCTGTCCACTTCCAGGCAGATCTGATCACAGACCTCGGCGATCAAGGCTACATAGTCTTTGGCCTCATTCTCTTCGTTTGGGAACTGCTGCCCACGTCATTGCTGGTTGGCTTCTTCCGTGTCCACCGTCCGGCGCAAGATATGGTGAGTGTTGGAGAGGAATGGCCTGAAACAGAAAGTGATGGGTGTGGGAGAAGATATTGTACTTCTCAGAGGAAATTAGTCACCGGATCCCACTTAAGGCTCGACCCTATTTACTAGGCATGTCCGATCGATGAAAAAAATGTTTCAATTCTCGTTTCTAAAGTAGGGGGTGCTGGCACTTCGATATAGAAAGTGTTTCCGAATTCTTCACCCAAAAATTTTGGATATTTCCGAAAATTCGTAATGATTCTAAATGTTTCTAAACTGGCGGACGCGCATGCACAATCGCCAAAAAAAAGGAACCTGGGCGGGGGGACTTTTACAGGGCTCTCCCGCCCTCATTTCTTGAGCTATCCTCATCAAATTTGGTACAGTGGGAGAACACATTCAACACTCTTAACAAATTGCAGAACATTTCCTGTGTCCTATGATTTTTGGCGAATTTTCATAACTTTTTATAATACACTATTTTTCAATATTTGAAGAAACCTGTTCCTGGTTTGAAAGTTTTATTTCCTGTTCAATTGGGTTCTTATCACTGTGAAAGTCCCTCTTCTACTTGTGTATCTTTGTTTTTGTGGCTGGAAATCCGCGAAAATTGTGGACATTTGCAGACTTTGAAAACTAGAAATTCCCTTGATATATTTTTAAGCAAGAAGGACACTGGAAATCAATGGTGTCTCTGGCTATGTGATCCCACAAGCCTCAACCCAATGCCTTCAATTAGAAATGGACCAATGACCACAACACCTGGCAAGGTGTGCAAAGATACTTTGAAAACTAGAAATTCCCTTGCTAAGAGAAGGAACCAGCAACAAAACCCTAACCCTTTCTCCAAACCCCTCTCTGGGAACAGCCAGACCGAGCCCCTTCACCCTCTCTCTCCCTCAAGACACGAGGCTTGCTTGCTCTCCATTTGCAGACCACCACCCTCTCCGCGCAAAAAAAATTTTTGGGGGTGGGGTGGAAATTAACGAAACATTAAGAGACAATTAGAGAATGGGCCAACGATGGTTCAAAATACATTGCCGGTTGCGCCGGTGTCTCAAAAGCGAGAACAATCCAATATCAATCCGATATAAGATTCGAAATGATTTTTTGGACATACCTACTATTTACCCAAAAGCAAACCTAACCAGAAAATAAACCCAAGCATAGGGGTCCCCAAACTATGGCCCATCAAAGGCATTTTTCCGCCCCCCAGAAAAGCCTTTGTGGCAATTACTTCTCCGTTTCTGCAGAGTGCCAGCCGGGTCTTCAATCGTCAGCTTGGAGTCTCGCGTTCGTACTTTTTTGACCATCCTGGGCAGCGTGATAGTGATGGACTGACCAGCAGGTAACTACTATGTGTCTCTTAACCACTATACAAAACACCTGGCAAAACTATAGCTCCTATGACTCCATCACATTTAACTCCCTCTTTCCCCGAACCTGCAGTGCTGAATTCTGAGTTAGAAGCTGTGATTATTTTTGTGGACACTGGGTGGTGTCTCATTCCCTTGTAATGGATTTGTTCACTTTGTTGACTAAGGCTTTCATAGCGGAATCATTGAGTTGCTATGAGTTGTCCAGGCTGTCTGGCAGCCAGGCTTTGAAGCTGCAAGGCCATTCAATGCTAATCAAGGTGACCAATTGCAACATTCATACTTGCCTATAATAACAATAATGTCTCTTCTGTCAATATAACAATATAATAATATATAATACTAATATTATGCTATACTAATATATTGTATATACATATAATATTGATAATACCATTATAATGTAATACAATATAATGATACACTGTTATAATTGTATGTTTATATTACATGGAATATTATTAAAATATTGCAATATAGTGTTATACTACAATATAGTAATATATAATGCTTATATTGTGCTATGCTAATGATATAATATATTGTACGTACATATAACTTGTAAGCCGCCCTGAGTCTCCTTCGGGGTGAAAAGGGAGGGATATAAATGTCGCAAATAAATAAAAATAAAAACTTTATTTGTAGATTGCCCTATCTCCCCAAAGGGACTCAAGGCCGTTCCCAACATATATGGCAAACTTCCTATTCCAACGAGAAAACATATAAATAAATTACCGTATATACTCGAGTCTAAGCCGACCCGAATATAAACCAAGGCACCTAATTTTACCACAAAAAACTGGGAAAACAATGACTCCAGACGAGAGTGGTAAATTTCAGAAATAAAAATAGATACCAATAAAATTACATTAATTGAGGCATCAGTAGGTTAAATGTTTTTGAATATTTACATAAAGCTCAAATTTAAGATAAGACTGTCCAACTCTGATCAAATCATTATTCTCATCATCTTCAATGTAAATGTGCTTATGTATCCTTTTAATAATAATAGAGTAAAATAATACATGTAATAATAATAAATACAGGAAAATAATACTGTACATGTAATAATAAATAGAGTAAATAATAATAATAATAATAATAATAATAATAATAATAATAATAAGCCTAGTTTTTCAGCCCTTCTTTTAAGACTGAAAAAGCCCCCCTCGGCTTATACTTGGGTGAGGGTCCTGGTTGGCTTATATTTGGGTCAGCTTATACTCGAGAATATATGGTACATTTATTATTTTTCTCTATTATTATTGGTATATTACATTTATTATTTTTCTCTATTATTGTTGCTACTATTACATTTATTTTACTCTATTATTACATATAGTAGAGTCTCGCTTATCCAATGTAAACGGGCCAGCAGAATGTCGGATAAGCGAATATGTTGGATAATGAGGGATTAAGGAAAAGCCTATTAAACGTCAAATTAGGTTATGATTTTACAAATTAAGCATCAAAGCATCATGTTATACAACAAATTTGACAGAAAAAGTAGTTCAATACGCAGTAATGCTATGTAGCAATTACTGTATTTACGAATTTAGCACCAAAATATCACACTGTATTGAAAACATTGACTACAAAAATGTGTTGGATAATCCAGAATGTTGGATAAGCGAGTGTTGGATAAGTGAGACTCTACTGTATATTATTTTCCTGTATTTATTATTATTATTACATGTATTATTTTACTCTATTATTATTAAAAGGATACATAAGCACATTTACATTGAAGAAGATGAGAATAATGATTTGATCAGAGTTGGACAATCTTATCTTAAATTTGAACTTTATGTAAATACAGTAGAGTCTCACTTATCCAACATAATTGGGCTGGCAGAACGTTGGATAAGCGAATATGTTGGATAATAAGGAGAGATTAAGAAAAAGCCTATTAAACATCAAAATATGTTATGATTTTACAAAATAAGCACCCAAACATCATGTTTAACAACAAATTTGACAGAAAAGTAGTTTAATACGCAGTAATGCTATGTAGTAATTACTGTATTTACGAATTTAGCACCAAAATATCACGATGTATTGAAGACATTGATTACAAAAATGCGTTGGATAATCCAGAACGTTGGATAAGTGAGACTCTACTGTATTAGTATTATATTGCATTACATTATAATATTATCATCAGTATTTCATGTATATATAGTATATTAATTATTATACACTTTTTAAGTGTGTATGTGTGTATGTATAATTTACAATATAATTTACAATAAAAATAATTAATATATTGTATATACAGTAGAGTCTCACTTATCCAAGCCACAGATGCAGGTGAAACGTCAGGAGAGAAAGCTTCAGGTTTAACTGTTTTGTCCTTCATTCTTCTCCTTCCCCGTCTTGCCAATCCGTTTCAGCTTGACCGGACGACTGGGCAGCGGCAGCTGGTACGGCTCGATCAACCGGAGCGGGGACCAGGACTGGTTTGGGGGCCACCCTCCCACGGCCCCCCTTTTGTTCTCGCAGGCCGCGGTCCCCGGCGGCCACCACCACAGCCTCTATTCCACCCCACAGAACTGAGAGACGACGGGAGGGTTTCGCTTGGAGATCACCACCGATGAAACAGGGAGGGCAGGAACCCAGACGTGGTATTATTTATATCCTATCACCAAGCTGAACCCCCCGCCCTCCGCTCATTCCATTTGCCCTGGGCCTGGTTGGCTCTTTTGCAGGCTTGAAATCCCCCTCCCCTAACCCCCCCAAAATATATTTAACCAATAGAGAACTCTGGCACTTTAATCAGGGGAGGGTCCGATTTGTCTGTGCTGTTATTGTTTCAATGGATTCGAATCAAAAGGGGCTCTTTTCTCCCTGCAATGTTTTGGCGTAGCATTATTATGATTATTTCTGGGCCACATGCTAGACATGCTGCAGTTTCGGTGCTGTGTGATCGCCCTCCTCTCCTCGCACTGTACAATAAAGTCGACTTTGTGTTAGTGACACCTGTGTGTGGTGCTTTTGTGCCAGAATTGGTGCATTAAAGGGCTTGAGTTTGGTATAGCAACAAGAATTCCGCAGCACTGCTGGTCACAGCTGACTTCCAGTTAAAAGCGCTCAAGGACTAGGGCTGCCCGGTTCTCAGTATCTTTGTATCCATCTCAAGCAGAACTGTGGCTTCCTTTGGATCTTGACATTGGCTGGGAATCGCATTGGCTCTTTGTGCTGCTGCGTCACACTGCAGTGCTGACTGAGAAACCCATCAAAGCAGAATTGAGTTGAATTATGGCTTCCCTTTAATATTGACACTGGCCGAGAATTGACGTTTCTCCCTTAAGCCCTCCATTCGTTCCTCCTCGAATTCCACAGCACTGCTGGTCACAGCTGACCTCCAGTTATGAGCACTGAAGGGTCAGGGCTTCCCAGTTCTCGGTGTCTGTACCCAAAATTGGACATGTACGGTCTCATTGAGTTGAGATATGGCTTCCTTTGGAACTTGACACAGTGTCAATAATCCCAAATAAAAAGCTCAAGGGGAGGTCACAGGGGCTTACATGTCTTTACACCAACGCTCAGAGCATGGGAAATAAGCAAGAGGAACTCCAACTCTTAGCACAGCACCACACATACGATGTCATAGGCATCACTGAAACCTGGTGGGATGACTCCCATCACTGGAATGTAGCCATTGAGGGCTATAACCTCTTTCACAGAAATAGAACAAAAGGGAGAGGAGGGGGAGTAGCTTTATATGTCAAAAACAGTTACGTTGCAGAAGAAATGCAAGACTGTAATCCGGGAAACCAGCTAGAAAGCATCTGGATAAGAATCAAGGGAACCGGGACTCAAAAAGATCTTGTCGTGGGTGTCTACTACAGACCTCCGAGTCAGGATGAAGGACTTGATGAAGCCTTCTGTCAACAGCTGACCAAACAGGCACAAAGAAGAGATATAGTAGTCATGGGCGATTTCAATTATTCCGATATCTGCTGGAAAACAAACTCAGCCAAGAGTACAAAGTCCAACAAATTCCTCACTTGCCTTGCAGACAATTTTATGGTCCAGAAGGTAGAAGAGGCAACAAGAGGATCAGCAACTCTTGATCTAATCTTAACAAATGTGGAAGACCTGATCAATACAGTTGAAGTGGTTGGATCCTTAGGGGCAAGTGACCATGTGCTCCTGGAGTTTGCAATACAAAGGAATGCTGAAACTAAGACCAGTCAAACACGCATTCTCGACTTTAAGAGAGCTGACTTCCAAAAAATGAAGGAATTACTGAGCGGCATTCCATGGACACCAATATTAAAAAACAAGGGAGTTAAGGATGGATGGGAGTTTTTCAAAAGTGAAATACTCAAGGCGCAAATGCAAACAGTGCCAACAAAGAAGAAAAATAAGACAAGTGCAAAGAAGCCAGAATGGATGTCCAAAGAACTTCTAACTGAGCTAAAGCTCAAAAGTGACATGCACAAGAAGTGGAAAAGGGGGAGAAATCACCAAAGAAGAATTCAAACGTATAGCCAACACCTGTAGGGAAAAGGTTCGCAAGGCTAAAGCACAAAATGAGCTCAGGCTTGCCAGGGACACAAAAAACAACAAAAAAGGCTTTTTTGCTTACGTTGGTAGAAAAAGGAAGAAAAAGGAGGCGATAGGGCCTCTGCAAGGAGAAGATGGGGTGATGGCGACAGGGGACAGGGAAAAGGCAGAACTGCTCAATGCCTTCTTTGCCTCGGTCTTCTCACAAAAAGAAAGCCATCTTCTACCTCAGCAACATGGAATGGACGAAGGATTGGGGGAAATCCAACCCCAAATAGGGAAACAAGTTGTCCAGGAACACCTGGCCACTCTAAACGAATTCAAGTCCCCAGGGCCGGATCAGCTACATCCAAGAGTACTGAAGGAATTAGCGGAAGTTATTTCAGAACCACTGGCAATTATCTTTGAGAGTTCTTGGAGAACGGGAGAAGTCCCAGCAGATTGGAGGAGGGCGAATGTGGTCCCTATTTATCTTCAAGAAGGGAAAAAAGAACGACCCAAACAATTACCGTCCGGTCAGCCTCACATCGATACCAGGCAAGATTCTGGAAAAGATCATCAAGGAAGTGGTCTGCGAACACTTAGAAACAAATGCGGTCATTGCTAATAGTCAACACGGATTTACCAAAAACAAGTCATGCCAGACTAATCTGATCTCTTTTTTCGATAGAGTTACGAGTTGGGTCGATACAGGGAATGCTGTGGATGTAGCGTACCTGGATTTCAGTAAGGCCTTCGACAAAGTCCCCCACGACCTTCTGGCAAATAAACTAGTAAAATGTGGGCTAGACAAAACTACGGTTAGGTGGATCTGCAATTGGCTAAGCGAACGAACCCAAAGGGTGCTCACTAATGCGTCATCTTCATCATGGAAAGAAGTGACAAGTGGAGTGCCGCAGGGCTCCGTCCTGGGCCCGGTTCTGTTCAACATCTTTATTAACGACTTAGACGAAGGGTTAGAAGGCACGATCATCAAGTTTGCAGATGACACAAAACTGGGAGGGATAGCTAACACTCCAGAAGACAGGAGCAGAATTCAAAACGATCTTGACAGACTAGAGAGATGATTGGCCGAAACTAACAAAATGAAGTTCAACAGGGACAAATGCAAGATACTTCACTTCGGCAGAAAAAATGGAAATCAAAGATACAGAATGGGGGACGCCTGGCTTGACAGCAGTGTGTGCGAAAAAGACCTTGGAGTCCTCGTGGACAACAAGTTAAACATGAGCCAACAATGTGATGCGGCTGCTAAAAAAGCCAATGGGATTCTGGCCTGCATCAATAGGGGAATAGCGTCTAGATCCAGGGAAGTCATGCTCCCCTCTATTCTGCCTTGGTCAGACCACACCTGGAATCACACTGCGTCCAATTTTGGGCACCGCAGTTGAAGGGAGATGTTGACAAGCTGGAAAGCGTCCAGAGGAGGGCGACTAAAATGATTAAGGGTCTGGAGAACAAGCCCTATGAGGAGCGGCTTAAAGAGCTGGGCATGTTTAGCCTGCAGAAGAGAAGGCTGAGAGGAGACATGATAGCCATGTACAAATAGGTGAAGGGAAGTCATAGGGAGGAGGGAGCAAGCTTGTTTTCTGCTGCCCTGCAGACTAGGACACGGAACAATGGCTTCAAACTACAGGAAAGGAGATTCCACCTGAACATCAGGAAGAACTTCCTCACTGTGAGAAGGGCTGTTCGGCAGTGGAACTCTCTCCCCGGGGCCGTGGTGGAGGCTCCTTCCTTGGAGGCTTTTAAGCAGAGGCTGGATGGCCATCTGTCGGGGGTGCTTTGAATGCGATTTCCTGCTTCTTGGCAGGGGGTTGGACTGGATGGCCCATGAGGTCTCTTCCAACTCTACTATTCTATGATTCTATGATTCTATGATTCTATGATTGACACCAGCCGAGAATCGCATTGGCCTTTTGTGCTGCTGCATCACACTGCAGTGCTGACCGAGAGACCTGTCCTGTGCCACAGTCTTGACCTGTACCCATCAAAGCAGAATTGAGCTGAGATATGGCTTCCTTTGGATTTCGACACCAGCCGAGAATGGCATTAGCCTTTTGTGCTGCCGCATAACACCGCAGTGCTGACCGAGAGACCCGTCCCATGCCACAGTCTTGAGTTGTACCCATCAAAGCAGAATTGAGTTGAGATATGGCTTTCTTTGAATCTTGACACCAGCTGAGAATCGCATTGGCCTTTTGTGCTGCCGCATCACACCGCAGTGCTGACCGAGAGACCCGTCCCGTGTTTTGAGTTGAGATATGGCTTCCCTTTGATATTGACACTGGCCGAGAATTGACGTTTCTCTCTTAAGCCCTCCATTCATACCTCCTCGAATTCCACAGCACTGCTGGTCACAGCTGACCTCCAGTTATGAGTTCTGAAGGGTCAGGGCTTCCCAGTTCTCGGTGTCTATGCTACCGTACCCAAAATTGGACATGTGCGGTCTCATTGAGTTGAGATATGGCTTCCTTTGGAACTTGACACCGGCTGAGAATCGCATTGGCCTTTTGTGCTGCCGCATCACACCGCAATGCTGACCAAGAGACCCGTCCCGCGCCACAGTATTGAGTTGTACTCATCAAAGCAGAATTGAGTTGAGATATGGCTTCCTTTAGATCTTGTCACTGGCCGAGAATCGCATTGGCTTTTTGTGCTGCTGCATCACACCGCAGTGCTGACCAAGAGACCCATCAAAGCAGAACTGAGTGGAGATATGGCTTCCTTTAGATCTTGTCACCGGCTGAGAATCGCATTGGCTCTTTGTGCTGCTGTGTCACACTGCAGTGCTGACCGAGAGACCCATCAAAGCAGAACTGAGTCGAGATATGGCTTCCTTTGGATCTTGTCACCGGCTGAGAATCGCATTGGCCTTTTGTGCTGCCGCATCACACCGCTGTGCTGTCCGAGAGACCCATCCCGTGTCACAGTCTTGAGTTGTACCCATCAAAGCAGAACTGAGTCGAGATATGGCTTCCTTTGGATCTTGTCACCGGCTGAGAATCGCATTGGCCTTTTGTGCTGCCGCATCACACCGCTGTGCTGTCCGAGAGACCCATCCCGTGTCACAGTCTTGAGTTGTACCCATCAAAGCAGAACTGAGTCGAGATATGGCTTCCTTTGGATCTTGTCACCGGCTGAGAATCGCATTGGCCTTTTGTGCTGCCGCATCACACCGCCGTGCTGTCCGAGATACCCATCCCGTGTCACAGTCTTGAGTTGTACCCATGAAAGCAGAACTGAGTAGAGACATGGCTTCCTTTGGATCTTGACACCGGCTGAGAATCGCATTGGCCTTTTGTACTGCCGCATCACCCTGCCGTGCTGTCCGAGAAGCCCATCTGCTGCTTCCGTGCGCCGGAAGGATCCCAGCGGCTCTGCGGTGACGCCACTGTAAGCCCTGGCTGGCTTTTTAATCCCGGCAGCCTGTCCTGAGTGTCTGGCGAGAGGGAAGGAAGGAAGAGCCCGGCGAGCCTGGTCCAGGATGAGTTGGCCAGGTGAGGAGTGGAAGGTGGGCTTGCCGGCCCCGGCGCTGCGGGCCATTGCCCAGGTGGAGCAGCGGCTGGAGCGCCTGCAGAAGGAGCGCCAGCAGAAGCAGGTGCAGTTGGACACGCTGGAGGCCATGATGCACAAGCAGCGGCAGAAGGTAAATAACAGCCACAGGGGGTTGGACTACAACTCCCAGCATGCACTAGGGAGCACCTGTGCCCCCGAAAGAGAACTTTTCCAAAGTCTTCTTGACTTTGGCCACAAGTATCAAACTCTTTCCATCCAAATAAAAAGCGATCCATAGAATCCTAGAGACCCCATCCACTCCAACCCCACTTCTGGCACCATTGAACCTTCCCAATAGATGGCCATACAATCCTCAAGTCAAGGGTCACCCATCCCAGGGATGGAAAACACCGTCATAGTTTATTTTATTACCATGTTACTGTGCACAAATGTCTTTGCTCTGTTATCCATGATGTTGCATTTATGTATGTATTTTTATTTTGTTTTATTGTGATGACTTGGCCCCCCAAGTCCCTGCGGGGAGATGGAGGTGGGATATAAAAATAAAATTATTATTATTGACACAAAGACAAGAGTATGACACAGCAAACGAGAGGTATATGCAGGATTATTATTATTATTTTATTATGACACAGCAAACAAGATAGATATGCTGGATTTCATATCACAAAATCACAAGTCAAACACTTCCCAAATGTCTAGGACTGTGTGATGTATTTTTGTATTATTATTATTATTATTATTATTGTATGACACAGCAAACAAGATAGATATGCTGGATTTCGTATCACAAAATCACAAGTCGAATACTTCTCAAGTGTCTAGGACTGTGTGATGTATTTTCGGATGATGCGCACAGATCCCAGCAGGGTGGCCTTTTGCAGTTGGCAGATCGTAATTTTGTCAATGTCTATTGTTTCCAAATGCCGGCTGAGATCTTTCGGCACAGCACCCAGTGTGCCCATCACCACCGGGACCACCTGCACTGGTTTCTGCCAGAGTCTTTGAAGTTCAATCTTGAGGTCCTGATAGCGGCTGAGTTTTTCCTGTTGTTTTTCGTCAATGCGACTGTCACCTGGGATGGCGACATCAATGATCCAAACCTTGTTCTTTTCCACAACTGTGATGTCTGGTGTGTTGTGTTCCAGAACTTTGTCAGTCTGGATTCGGAAGTCCCACAGTATCTTTGCGTGCTCATTTCCCAATACTTTTGCAGGTTTGTGATCCCACCAATTCTTTGCTGCTGGGAGGTGGTACTTGAGGCATAAGTTCCAATGAATCATTTGGGCCACATAGTTGTGCCTCTGTTTGTAGTCTGTCTGTGCGATTTTCTTACAGCAGCTGAGGATATGATCCATGGTTTCGTCGGTTTCCTTGCACAGTCTGCATTTTGGGTCATCGGATTATTTTTCGATCTTGGCCTTGATTGCCTTTGTCCTGATGTCTTGCTCCTGGGCTGCAAGGATCAGGCCTTCTGTCTCCTTCTTCAGGGTCCCATTCGTGAGCCAGAGCCAGGTCTTCTCCTTATCAGCTTTTCCTTCTATTTTGTCAAGGAACTTTCCATGCAATGTTTTGTTGTGCCAGCTGTCAGCTCTAGTGCGGCTTTCTTGTACTGGTTTTTTTGTCTGCTGTGCTTTGAGGAATTTCTGATTTTTGACTTCAATCAAAGCAGGTTCTTCCCTTTGCTTTCCATATTCTGCCAGGGCATGTTCTTCTTCTTTGACTGCTTGTTTTACTTGTAAGAGTCCTCTGCCTCCTGATCTTCTAGGCAGATATAGCCGGTCAACATCACTGCGAGGGTGAAGTGAATGATGAATGGTCATGAGTTTTCTTGCTTTTCTGTCCAAATTGTCCAGTTCCGCCTGTGTCCAGTTTATGATGCCAGCCGTATATCTTATGACAGGTATGGCCCAAGTGTTTATGGCCTTGATGGTGTTGCCTCCATTGAGCTTGCTTTTGAGAATTTTTCTGACCCTTTGTGTGTATTCTTTACTGACCACAGTGTTCACATGTTCATGCTTGATGTTGTTCAGCTGTAATATGCCCAGATATTTATAGGCCTCTGGCTGGCGACACTTTATTGTTTGGCCATTGGGCATATTTATGCCCTCACTTTCCATGATTTTTCCCTTCTTCAATGCCACTGTCGAACATTTGTCCAAACCAAACTCCATGTTGATATCAGTGCTAAAAATTCAGACAGTGTTGGTCAGAGACTGGATTTCAGTTTCCGTTTTCCCATATAGCTTCAGGTCATCCATGTACATCAAATGTGAAATTCTTAGATGTTTGATAGCCGAGATTTGTTTTTTGTAAGATTGTTGACAGAGTTATTATTATTATTATTATTATTATTATTATTATTATTATTATTATTATTATTAAAGCCCTCCATCCAGCTTCTGCTGCAGAGAAGCAGGCACCACCACACTCCCAGGCAGCGCATTCCACGGCCAAAGAGCTTCCAAGTTCTTCCTGATGTTGTGGTGGGAATGGGATCATAACCATGGACAAGGCTTTCTTTCCTTGTCTCCCTTTGCAGCATGAGGAGGAAAGGGCCTCGTGGGCGCTCCTCTCGCGGCAAAACCGCAGCCTGTCGGAGTCGTGTGAGCAGACGGAGCGTGTCCGCCAGCGCTTGGCCCAGGAGCTGCAGGCCAAAGAAGCCCAGATGAGCTGCCTGGAGGCCCAGCAGGCCCAGTCCGCACGCCGGCAAGCAGAACTGGAGGAAGAGTTGCGAGGGTAAAGAAAGGCTGGCAACAAAGAACAGACAAGTTTCTAGTCCTTTAGTCTGCAAAGAAGGACTTGATGTTGGGTGCGTCTACATTGCAGTGTGAGGCCACTTTCAGGAGCTCACCCCCAACCTTTCAGCCAGCAGTTCAGCAGCCCAGTGTATACAGCCCCGGTGGCAAAGTGCATTAAATTGCTGAGCTGCTGAACTTGCAGGTTCAAACCCCGGGAGCAGCATGAGCCGCCGATGTTAGCCCCAGCTCCTGCCAACCTAGCAGTTCGAAAACATGCCAATGTGAGTAGATCAATAGGTACCGCTCCGGCGGGAAGGTAACGGCGCTCCATGCAGTCATGCCAGTGGCCACATGACCTTGGAGGTGTCTACGGACAACGCCGGCTCTTCAGCTTAGAAATGGAGATGAGCACCAACCCCCAGAGTCAGACACGACTGGACTTGACGTCAGGGGAAACCTTTACCTTTACCTATATATATTTACTGTATATACTCAATATTATTATATTGTATTATTATTAGTATTATATGGCATTACTTTATAATATTATAATCATCAGTATTGCATGTATATACAATATATTAATTATTTTTATTGTAAATTATATTGTAAATTATACATACACACACACTTACCTCATTCTCGCAGACCTCTGAACAAACCTCTGAGGGTGCCTGCCACATATGCAGGCGAAACGTCAGGAGAGAAAGCTTCACATTTAACTTACTGTATATACTCGAGTATGAGCCTAGTTTTTCAGCCCTTTTTTTAAGACTGAAAAAGCCCCCCTCGGTTTATACTCGGGTGAGGGTCCTGGTTGGCTTATATTTGGGTCAGCTTATACTCGAGAATATATGGTACATTTATTATTTTTCTCTATTTTTATTGTTATTATTACATTTATTATTTTTCTCTATTGTTGCTACTATTACATTTATTTTACTCTATTTTTATTACAGTAGAGTCTCACTTATCCAAGCTAAACGGGCCAGCAGAAGCTTGGATAAGCAAATATCTTGGATAATAAGGAGGGATTAAGGAAAAGCCCATTAAACATCAAATTAGGTTATGATTTGACAAATTAAGCACCAAAACATCATGTTACACAACAAATATGACAGAAAAAGTAGTTCAATACGCAGTAATGTTGTGTTGTAATTACTGTATTTATGAATTTAGCACCAAAATATCACGATATATTGAAAACATTGACTACAAAAATGGCTTCGATAATCCAGAGGCTTGGATAAGCGAGTGTTGGATAAGTGAGACTCTACTGTATTATTATTAATGCATTTATTATTTCACTGTGATCTTATTATTATTATTATTTCATTTATTATTTTACTCTATTTACTATTACATGTATTATTTTCCTGTATTTATTATTGTTATTACAGTAGAGTCTCACTTTTTCATTATTACAGTAGTCTCACTTATCCAAGACTCGCTTATCCAATGTTCTGGATTATCCAACGCATTTTTGTAGTCAATGTTTTCAATATATCATGATATTTTGGTGCTAAATTCATAAATACCGTAATTACTACATAGCATTACTGCGTATTGAACTACTTTTTCTGCCAAATTTGTTGTCTAACATGATGTTTTGGTGCTTCATTTGGAAAATCATAACCTAATTTGATGTTTAATAGGCTTTTCCTTAATGCCTCCTTATTATCCAACATATTCGCTTATCCAAGGTTCTGCTGGCCCGTTTAGCTTGCATAAGTGAGACTCTACTGTGTATATATACACACACACACACACACCCCACTTGCCTCATTCCCACAGACCTCTGAACAAACCTCTGAGATTGCCTGCCACAGATGCAGGCGAAATGTTAGGAGCTCAGAGCAACCCAGTAATTCTGGCCATGAAAGTCTTCAACAACACAGGATGAGGATGAGGTTGAGGATGTTGAGGTTGAGGTTGCTGAGGTTGAGGTTGTTGAGGATGTTGAGGATGAGGATGTTGAGGATGAGGATGTTGAGGATGAGGATGAGGTTGAGGTTGAGGTTGAGGTTGTTGAGGTTGTTGAGGTTGTTGAGGTTGTTGAGGTTGTTGAGGTTGAGGATGTTGAGGATGAGGATGAGGTTGAGATTGAGGCTGAGGTTGTTGCGGTTGAGGTTGTTAAGGATGTTGAAGATGAGGATGTTGAGGATGAGGATGAGGTTGAGGTTGAGGTTGTTGAGGATGTTGAGGATGAGGATGTTGAGGATGAGGATGTTGAGGATGAGGATGAGGTTGTTGAGGTTGAGGTTGTTAAGGATGTTGAAGATGAGGATGTTGAGGATGAGGTTGAGGTTGAGGTTGTTGAGGATGTTGAGGGTGAGGATGTTGAGGATGAGGATGTTGAGGATGAGGATGTTAGTATGAGGATGAGGTTGTTGAGGTTGAGGTTGTTAAGGATGTTGAAGATGAGGATGTTGAGGATGAGGATGAGGTTGAGGTTGAGGTTGTTGAGGATGTTGAGGATGAGGATGTTGAGGGTGAGGATGTTGAGGATGAGGATGTTGAGGATGAGGATGTTAGTATGAGGATGAGGTTGTTGAGGTTGAGGTTGTTAAGGATGTTGAGGATGAGGATGTTGAGGATGAGGATGAGGTTGAGGTTGAGGTTGTTGAGGATGTTGAGGATGAGGATGTTGAGTATGAGGATGAGGTTGTTGAGGTTGAGGTTGTTAAGGATGTTGAAGATGAGGATGTTGAGGATGAGGATGAGGTTGAGGTTGTTGAGGATGAGGATGTTGAGGATGAGGATGTTGAGGATGAGGTTGTTGAGGTTGTTAAGGATGTTGAAGATGAGGATGAGGTTGTTGAGGTTGTTAAGGATGTTGAAGATGAGGATGTTGAGGATGAGGATGAGGTTGTTGAGGTTGTTAAGGATGTTGAAGATGAGGATGTTGAGGATGAGGTTGAGGTTGAGGCTGTTGAGGTTGAGGTTGAGGTTGTTGAGGATGTTGAGGATGAGGATGTTGAGGATGAGGATGTTGAGGATGAGGATAAGGTTGTTGAGGTTGAGGTTGTTAAGGATGTTGAAGATGAGGATGTTGAGGATGGGGATGAGGTTGAGGATGAGGTTGAGGTTGTTGAGGCTGAGGTTGACGCTGAGGTTGAGGACGAGGAGGTTGAGTTTGAGGATGAGGTTCAGGTTCAGGTTCCGGTTCAGGTTTGTTTATGTTTATTTATACCCCAATTTTTCTCTCCGCAAGGAAACTCAAAGAGAGTAGGATGCTCAAAACCTTCCTCTTGTCTCTACCTTTCCTGCCTTGCAGGTGCCAGGTAGAACTGGAAAAGCTCCAGTCCGGCTCCCACTTGGTGATGCTGCCTCCCCGCTGGGGTTCCCCGACACCCTGGGCCAAAGGTAAGGAACCCAGATGCGGGAAACGGCCGGAGGTTTTCTTGGTCCACGTTTTGCCGGAGCTGCTCCTTCCCACGCGGATGCCCAGCCGGGGATTAGACACGCTTAGCCAGATGGACTGAGAATTAGCAGCCGGGGGGAGAAAGGGACACGGCAAACAGGTTCACTCCCAAGGCAACTTGCGTTACACACTTGTGCGATAATCTGCTAAAAGACTAATCCGTTTATTTCAGTGTAAGCTTTCATTACTGTTTATATATATATACTACCGTGGGTATATATATAAACAGTATATTGTATTTATGTATGTTGTAAGCGGCCCGAGTCCTTCCAGGGAGATGGGGCGAGATATAAATAAAGTTTATTACTTACTAGCTTGGGTACCCGGGGAAAAATTATAATTACCATATATACTTGAGTATAAGCCGACCCGAATATAAGCCAAGGCACCTAATTTTACCACAAAAAACTGGGAAAACATTGTATAAGCTGAGGGTGGGTAAATTTCCGAAATAAAAACAGATACCAATAAAATTACCATATATACTCAAGTATAAGCTGACCCGAATATAAGCCAGGGAAAAATTATAATTACCATATATACTTGAGTATAAGCCGACCCGAATATAAGCCAAGGCACCTAATTTTACCACAAAAAACTGGGAAAACATTGTATAAGCTGAGGGTGGGTAAATTTACGAAATAAAAACAGATACCAATAAAATTACCGTATATACTCGAGTATAAGCCGACCCGAATATAAGCCAAGGCACCTAATTTTACCACAAAAAAACTGGGAAAACATTGTATAAGCTGAGGGTGGGTAAATTTACGAAATAAAAACAGATACCAATAAAATTACCGTATGTACTTGAGTATAAGCCGACCCGAATATAAGCCAAGGCACCCAATTTTACCACAAAAAAACTGGGAAAACATTGTATAAGCTGTGGGTGGGTAAATTTACGAAATAAAATTACCGTATATACTCGAGTATACGCCGACCCGAATATAAGCCAAGGCACCTAATTTTACCACCAAAAAAAAACAACAAAAAACTGGGACAACATTGACTCCAGTATAAGCCGAGGGTGGGAAATTTCAGAAATAAAAATAGATACCGATAAAATTACATTAATTAAGGCATCGGTAGGTTAAATGTTTTTGAATATTTACATCAAACTCTAATTTAAGATAAGACTGTCCAACTCTGATCAAATCATAATTCTCATCTTCTTCAATGTCAATGTGCTTATGTATCCTTTTAATAATAATAGAGCAAAATAATACATGTAATAATAATAATAATAATAATAATAATAATAATAATAAATACAGGAAAACAATACAAGTAATAATAAATAGAGTAAAATAATAAATGCAATAATAATAATAAGATCAGAGTGAAATAATAAATGTATTATTAATAATAATAAAAATAGAGTACAATAAATGTAATAGTAGCAACAATAATAGAGAAAAATAATAAATGGAATAATACCAATAATAATAGAGAAAAATAATAAATGTACCATATATTCTCGAGTATAAGCTGACCCAAATATAAGCCAACCAAGACCCTCGCCCGAGTATAAGTCAAGGGGGGCTTATTCAGTCTTAGGAAAAGGGCTGAAAAACTAGGCTTATACTCGAGAATATATGGTATATAATAATTATATATTAATTACAATATATTATTATTATTATTATGATTATTATTATTATTAGCCTGGGTACTCGGCGTTGCCCAGGTTACCCGGGGAAAAATATAATTATATAATATTATTTATTAATTATAATATCTATTATTAGTATTAATATTAGTATTACTAGCTTGGGTACTCAGTGTTGCCCAGATTATTTGAAAAAGTTGTTTTTTTTATTGTCCAAAATGCATAAGGTTGTGGGTGAACTACAACTCACATTATGCCAGATGAACCCGCTGAAACTCCATCAGTATTTGAAGTTTGTGATGTTGGGCAAGTTGGCTCTGGATGCAAATTTGGTGCTGAACTTGCAGACCGAAAGGTCGGCGGTTCGAATGCGAGGAGTGGGGTGAGCTCCCGCTGTTGGCCCCAGCTTCTGCCAACCTAGCAGTTCGAAAACAGTTAGCAAATGTGAGTAGATCAATAGGTACTTCACCTTTACTTAAAGGCAGTTATATAAACCCGAAAGCAGGGCCGGTCCAACAAGGAGGCAAATTAAGCAGTCGCTTGGGGTGCAAACATACGGGGGCGCAGTCGAGACTGCTTTTTCTGTTGATTTCTTGTAAAACATGATGTTTTGGTGCTTAATTTGTAAGATCTTAATGTAATTTGATGTTTAATAGGCCTTTCCTTAATCCCTCCTTATTATCCAACATTTTCACTTATCCAATGCTTTTATTTTTCAGTGATTTTTTTTGGGGGGGGGGGGGGTGCCAAAATTCTGTTCGCCTACGCTTGAAAATTACCTAGGGCCGGCTGTGCCCACAAGGTTTCTTGAGCTGACGGGAGAGGCAGGGAAATAGAGGTGTTTATATCTTTAAAGTTCCTGGTCCTTAAGGATGAGAAGAAATCACATGGACAAAGGAGAGGCAGCTGGTGGGATTTCTAGTCTTTGGGAGGCAAAGCAGGTTACTATGGTGGCCAAAGGTGAATTTGTAGCATAGGTTGCATTCACATTGATATACTTTGTGTGTGTATATATAATTTAATAATAATAATAATAATAATAATAATAATAATAATATAACAATTTAATAATAATTATTATGGTTTCAGGTGGAGCTGAGGCCAAAGCAGAGCTGGGCAAGGGCCTTGGGTCTGGAACAGAGGTAAGTACTAAAACTCCCTTAGCGGTTGCTTCATTGTGACCAGGGCTTATTTTATTTTATTTTATTAGTATCATACTAGCTGTGCCTGGCCACGCATTGCTGTGGCTTATGGAAATCCTTTGTTGGCCAGGTGGAATAGCAGTGAATAGCCTTGTAGCCTCAAAGCCTGGCTGTTTCCTTCTTATGGGAATCCTTGTTTGGTGAGTTAGAATGCAACGAAATAGGCTTGCTGCTTGGAAGCCTGGGTACTTGTGTTCTAGAGGAATGGATTTTTGGGCTACTAGAATCCAACATTCTGCCAGCCTGTTTATGTTGGATAAGTGAGACTCTACTGTATATTTATAATCTTATATTATCTGCTTAGAACTGGATTATATGAGGCCCCTTCTTCACAGCTGTATAAAATGCACACTGAAGTGGATTATATGGCAGTGTGGAGTCAAGATAATTCAGTGCCAAGCAGATAATATAATATTATAAATGGGTTATATAGCTGTGTGGAAGGGCCTTGAGTCTACACTGCCATATAATCCAGTGCAAATTAGATAATCTGTGGAAGAGGCCAAAGTGAGGCCTAACTGTGCCTGTCACCTGAGCTGAGTAGGTTGCTAGGAGACCAAGTGGACGGAACTTAGCCTTCTAACTGGCAGCAATAGGATAAAAACAATTATTCCTCTCTCTCTCTAATTAGGACTTTCTTTTCCTTTTCTTTTTGTTGTATTAACCTAGAGCCGTGGATGATAGGTTGTGTTGTCAAATTTCGAGGTTGGGGGGCCTGTAGTTTTGTTGTTTTGTCCGCTGCCCTGATGCCATCACTCTTTTATATATATAGATATATCTGGTGTTGCCTGGGTTTGCGTTTTCTTCATACGAAGGCATTGTTTGTTTAGGGGACTTAGGTAATATCACTGAAGTTGGGTCCAGATCCGTCAATGCCTGGGTTCAGTGCTCTCTGGATAAGGGTGAACTACAACTCCCAGATCAGAGATCAATCACCCCCAAACCAGGACTGTATGTTGGGTCTGTGTGCCAAGTTTGGTCCAGATCTGATGTCAGCTGGGTTCAGTGCTTTCGGGATGCAGGTGAACTATAACTCCCAAAATCAAGGTCCATTCCTACTAACCCCTGCAGTATGTTCAGTTGGTTATATACTGTATATACTCGAGTATAAGCCTAGTTTTTCAGCCCTTTTTTTAAGACTAAAAAAGCTACCCTCGGCTTATACTCGGGTGAGGGTGCTGGTTGGCTTATGTTTGGGTCAGCTTATACTCAAGAATATATGGTACATTTGTTCAGTTGGTTATATACTGTATATACTCGAGTATAAGCCTAGTTTTTCAGCCCTTTTTTAAGACTCAAAAAGCCCCCCTCGACTTGGGTGAGGGTCCTGGTTGGCTTATATTTGGGCCAGCTTATACTCGAGAATATATGGTACATTCATTATTTTTCTCTATTATTATATTTATTATTTTTCTCTATTATTGTTGCTGCTATTACATTTATTTTACTCTATTTTTATTATTATTATTCATATATTTATTATTTCATTCTGATCTTATTATTATTCCATTTATTATTTCACACTATTTATTATTACATGTATTATTTTCTGTATTTATTATTATTATTACATGTATTATTTTACTCTGTTGTTATTAAAAGGATACATAAGGGCATTTACATTGAAGAAGATGAAAATAATGATTTAATCAGAGTTGGGCAGTCTTATCTTAAATTTGAGCTTGATGTAAATATTCAAAAACATTTAACCTACCGATACCTCGATTAATGTAATTTTATTGGTATCTGTTTTTATTTCTGAAATTTATCACCCTCGGCTTATACTGGAGTCATTGTTTTCCCAGCTTTTTTTGTGGTAAAATTAGGTGCCTTGGCTTATATTTGGGTTGGCTTATACTCGAGTATATCTATGGTTGAATACATGATTAAACAATTTTATACCACTACTAGCTGTGCCCAGCCACGCGTTTCTGTGGCGTTGTCTGGTGGTGTTGGTGAGAACTTGTTGAGGCTGGATGGCCATCTGTCAGGAGTGCTTGGATTGTATCCTCCTGCGTGGTAGAAGGAAGTTGATCTGGATGATCCTTAGGGGTCACTCCAAACCTTAGGATTGTACAATGATGTTGTTGTTATTATTATTATTATTATTATTATTATTAGTAGTAGTAGTAGTAGTAGTAGTAGTAGTATTGAGAGGCTGGGTGGCCATCTGTTGGGAGTGCTTGGATTGTGTCCTCCTGTGTGGTAGAAGTTGATCTGGATGATCCTTAGGGGTCACTCCAAACCTTAGGATTGTACAATGATGTTGTTGTTATTATTATTATTATTAGTAGTAGTAGTAGTATTGAGAGGCTGGGTGGCCATCTGTTGGGAGTGCTTGGATTGTGTCCTCCTGCGTGGTAGAAGTTGATCTGGATGATCCTTAGGGGTCACTCCAAACCTTAGGATTGTATGATGTTGTTGTTGTTGTTATTATTATTATTATTAGTAGTAGTAGTAGTATTGAGAGGCTGGGTGGCCATCTGTTGGGAGTGCTTGGATTGTGTCCTGCATGGCAGAATTGGGTTGGACTGGACGGCCTTTAGGGGTGTCTCCTAACTGTCTGATGCTATGATTCGATGTGTATTATTATTGTGCAGATATTGGATGGCCATCTGTGAGGAGTGGTTGGATTGTGTCCTCCTGCATGATATAAGGAAGTTGAACTGGATGATTCTTAGGGGTATCTGCTAACCTTAGGATTGTATTATTAATTATTGTTATTATTATTATTGAGAGGCTGGGTGGGCATCTGTTGGGCTGAGTAGGTTGCTAGGAGACCAAGTGGGCGGAGCTTAGCCTTCTAACTGGATAAAAACAATTATTCCTCTCCCTCTAATTAGGACTTTATTTTTCTTTTCTTTTTGTAGTATGAACGTAGAGGCATGGATGAGGGGTTGTGCTGCCAAGTTTAGTGTTTCTGGGATGTGTAGTTTTGTTGTTTTGTCCGAGGCCGAAATTTCATTACCCTTTTATATATAGATAGATTGGTGAGGGGGGGGGGAAATCTCAAAGCAAATAACAAGGCAAGACACTTGCTAAAACTGATCAGATCATAATAAAATGCTTAAGATAATAAGTCATTGACCATATGACATTGGGCCATGCCAATCTTCCTTTTCCAGAAGGCTCAGGCTGGCAGTGCCCCACTTGGGGGTCTCTGTGGGCAAGAGGCCTCTTCGAGTGTGACGGAAAACGGCAAAGACGGACAGCCCACATCTTCAGGAGAGAAGCTGGTGACAACTAACCAAGGTACTGGAATGCAGTGGTTGCTTGTATACATCCCACTGTCGGACAGCTCTTACCATCGGGAAGTTCTTCCTAATGTTTAGTTGGTTGAGAAGGAGACTTGAGCACCATGTTTGAATATTTATTCAAATGTTGGTGCGGACTATCGTTGGTGCAGTCCAATGGCTCTTTAATTGTAGGTAAACTATAAATCCCAGCAACTTACAACTCCCAAATGCCAAGGTCTATTTTCCCCAAACTCCACCAGCGTTCACATTTGGGCCTATTGAGTATTGGTGCCAAGTTTGGTCCCGATCCATCATTGTTTGAGTGCGCAGTGCTCTCTGGATGTAGGTGAACTACAACTCCCAGCAACTACAACTCCCAAATGCCATGATCTATTTTCCCCAAACTCCACCAGCGTTCACATTTGGGCCTATTGAGTATTGGTGCCAAGTTTGGTCCCGATCCATCATTGTTTGAGTGCGCAGTGCTCTCTGGATGTAGGTGAACTACAACTCCCAGCAACTACAACTCCCAAATGCCATGATCTATTTTCCCCAAACTCCACCAGCGTTCACATTTGGGCCTATTGAGTATTGGTGCCAAGTTTGGTCCAGATCCATCATTGTTTGGAGTCCACAGTGCTCTCTGGATGTAGGTGAACTACAACTCCCAGCAACTACAACTCCCAAATACCATGATCTATTTTCCCCAAACTCCACCAGCGTTCACATTTGGGCCTATTGAGTATTGGTGCCAAGTTTGGTCCCGATCCATCATTGTTTGAGTGCGCAGTGCTCTCTGGATGTAGGTGAACTACAACTCCCAGCAACTACAACTCCCAAATGCCATGATCTATTTTCCCCAAACTCCACCAGCGTTCACATTTGGGCCTATTGAGTATTGGTGCCAAGTTTGGTCCCGATCCATCATTGTTTGAGTGCGCAGTGCTCTCTGGATGTAGGTGAACTACAACTCCCAGCAACTACAACTCCCAAATGCCATGATCTATTTTCCCCAAACTCCACCAGCGTTCACATTTGGGCCTATTGAGTATTGGTGCCAAGTTTGGTCCCGATCCATCATTGTTTGAGTGCGCAGTGCTCTCTGGATGTAGGTGAACTACAACTCCCAGCAACTACAACTCCCAAATGCCATGATCTATTTTCCCCAAACTCCACCAGCGTTCACATTTGGGCCTATTGAGTATTGGTGCCAAGTTTGGTCCAGATCCATCATTGTTTGGAGTCCACAGTGCTCTCTGGATGTAGGTGAACTACAACTCCCAGACTCAAACTTCAATGCTCACCAAACCCAAACAGTATTTTCTGTTGTCATGGGAGTTTTGTGTGCCAAGTTTGGTCTAATTCTATTGTTGGTGGAGTTCAAAATGCTCTTTGATTGTAGGTGAACTATAAATCCCAGCAACTACAACTCCCAAATGCCATGATCTATTTCTCCCAAACTCCACCAGCGTTCACATTTGGGCCTATTGAGTATTCGTGCCAAGTTTGGTCCAGATCCATCATTGTTTGCCTCCACAGTGCTCTCTGGATGTAGGTGAACTACAACTCCCCCCAACTACAACTCCCGAATGTCAAGGTCTATTTTCCCCAAACTCCACCAGTGTTCTCATTTGGGCCTATTGAGTATTCGTGCCAAGTTTGGTCCAGATCCATCATTGTTTGGAGTCCACAGTGCTCTCTGGATGTAGGTGAACTATAAATCCCAGCAACTACAACTCCCAAATGCCATGATCTATTTCTCCCAAACTCCACCAGCGTTCACATTTGGGCCTATTGAGTATTGGTGCCAAGTTTGGTCCAGATCCATCATTGTTTGGAGTCCTCAGTGCTCTCTGGATGTAGGTGAACTACAACTCCCAAACTCAAGATCAATGCTCACCGAATTCTTCCGGTATTTTCTGTCAATCATGGGAGTTCAGTGTGACAGGTATGGTTCAGTTCCATCATTAGTGGAGCTCAGAATGCTCTTTGAGTGTTGGTGGACTATAAATCCCAGCAACTACAACTCCCAAATGCCAAGGTCTATTTTCCCCAAACTCCACCAACGTCTACATTTGGGCCTATTGAGTATTGGTGCCAAGTTTGGTCCCGATCCATCATTGTTTGACTCCGCAGTGCTCTCTGGATGTAGGTGAACTACAACTCCCAGCAACTACAACTCCCAAATGCCATGATCTATTTTCCCCAAACTCCACCAGCGTTCACATTTGGGCCTATTGAGTATTGGTGCCAAGTTTGGTCCAAATCCATCATTGAGTCCGCAGTGCTCTCTGGATGTAGGTGAACTACAACTCCCCCCAACTACAACTCCCGAATGTCAAGGTCTATTTTCCCCAAACTCCACCAGTGTTCTCATTTGGGCCTATTGAGTATTGGTGCCAAGTTTGGTCCAGATCCATCATTGTTTGAGTCCGCAGTGCTCTCTGGATGTAGGTGAACTACAACTCCCAAACTCAAGATCAATGCCCACCGAATTCTTCCGGTATTTTCTGTCAATCATGGGAGTTCAGTGTGACAGGTATGGTTCAGTTCCATCATTGGTGGAGTTCTGAATGCTCTTTGATTGTAGGTGAACTATAAATCCCAGCAGCTACAACTCCCAAATGCCAAGGTCTATTTTCCCCAAACTCCACCAGCGTTCACATTTGGGCCTATTGAGTATTGGTGCCAAGTTTGGTCCAGATCCATCATTGAGTCCGCAGTGCTCTCTGGATGTAGGTGAACTACAACTCCCCCCAACTACAACTCCCGAATGTCAAGGTCTATTTTCCCCAAACTCCACCAGTGTTCTCATTTGGGCCAATTGAGTATTCGTGCCAAGTTTGGTCCAGATCCATCATTGTTTGCCTCCACAGTGCTCTCTGGATGTAGGTGAACTACAACTCCCAGCAACTACAACTCCCGAATGTCAAGGTCTATTTTCCCCAAACTCCACCAGTGTCCACATTTGGGCCTATTGAGTATTGGTGCCAAGTTTGGCCCAGATCCATCATTGTTTGAGTCCGCAGTGCTCTCTGGATGTTGGTGAACTACAACTCCCAGACTCAAGATCAATGCCCACCAAACCCTTCTTGTCCATCTCCTCCTTGAGTTGCTTTGTATTAGAACCTCTGACCACAGCAGAAGAGTGTTCCTTCTCCTCCTGAATTGTCTTCTTCCCTCCGTTCAGAGTTGAGTTCCACTCTCGCCCAAGCCGAGGCCCGTTTGCAGGAGAAGGAAAAGGAGTTGTGGTCCTTGCAAGGGCAGCTGGAGCTCACCAAGGCGGAGCTGGACCAGTGGAAGAAGCAACACGGCAACCAGGCAGAGGTAAGCTGGACAAAGATCTGAGGTGTTCCTAAGAGTCTCCCTGTCGATCAGTGACTCCCAAAGTGGGTGATACCGCCCCCTGGTGGGCGCTATTAGGAAACAGGGGCGGGGCCAGGGGAGGGGCGGGGCCTCTTCCCAAGGGCCGGAGACAGGGCTGAGCATCTAGGTGCCTGTTAGGACACACAGGGGGTGGAGCTAGAGGAGTGGGCGTGGCTTCTTCCCAATTGCCTGAGATAGGGCTGAGCATCTATACCTCTCCTGAGGCGCTTGTTGGGACACAGAGGGCGGAGCTAGGGAAGGGGGCGGGGCCTCCTTCCAAGAGACCGAGACAGGGCTGAGAATCTATACCTCTCCTGAGAGATCTTTTAGGACTAAACGGCGGGGCTAGAGGCCAGGGCAGGGCCTCTTCCCAAGAGCGTGAGATAGGGCTGAGCCTCTATACCAGGGGTCCTCAACCTTTTTAAGCCGAGGGCCGGTCCACAATCCTTCAGACTGTTGAGGGGCCGGATTATCATTTGAAAAAAATACAAACAAATTCCAATGCACACTGCACATGTCTTATTTGTAGTGCAAAAACAACAACAACAACAACAACAACAACGAAAGAACAATACAGTATTTAAAAATAAAAACAATTTTAACCAACATACATTTATAGGGATTTCAATAGGAAGTGTGGTCCTGCTTCTGGCCAATGAGATAGTCAAGTTAATTAGGGTTGTTGTTGTTGTTGTTGTTGTTGTTGTTGTGTCCCTTCAAGTCATTTCAGACTTTGGGTGAGCCCAAGTCTAAAATTTATTTATTTATTTATTTATTTATTTATTTATTTATTTATTATTTACTGCATTTATTTACTACATTTGTATCACACCCTTCTCACCCCAAAGGGGACTCAGAGTGGCTTACAAATTATATGTACATACAATATATTATATTATTAGCATAGCACAATATTAGCATTATATATTACTATATTGAACTATACCACAATACTGTAATATTATTAGTAATATTATATGTAATATAGAATATATAATTAATATTATATGGTATTATTATTAGTGTTATATTGTATTACATTATAATATTATTATCAATATTATATGTATATACAATATATTATATTATAAAACTGAGGGCGGGGGCCAGGTAAATGACCTCGGAGGGCCGCATCCGGCCCACGGGCCTTAGTTTGGGGACCCCTGCTCTATACCTTCCCTGAGGCACTTGCTAGAATACGGGGGCGGGGTATAGAGGTTCAGCCCCGTCAAGCACTTGGGAAGAGGCCCCGCCCCCTCCTCTAGCCCCGCCCCCTGTGTCCTAGCAGGCACCACAGGACAGTGATAGAAGCTCAGCCCTGCCTCAGAGCTCGTAACTCCGCCCATCCCACTCCTGGCCACCCATTTGTAGCCCCGCCCACCACTCCCTCCCCCTCCCAGCCCTGCATCTTGGACTACGGGAGAGGCTCAGCCTCTGGAGCAGGAGCCACGCCCACCCCTCTAAGCCACACCTCTGAGTAATATTTTTTCTGGAAAGGGGACGGGAGGCCAAATAGTTTGGGAACAAATGGGCGGCCAGGACTGGGATGGGCGGAGTTATGAGCTCTGAGGAAGGGCTGAGCTTCTATCCCTGTCCTGCGGTGCCTGCCAGGACACGGGGTGGGGCTAGAGGAGGGGCCTCTTCCCAGGTGCCTGACAGGGCTGAAACTTTATACCCCGTCCCTGTGTTCTAACAAGCACCTTAGGGGAGGTATGCAGAGACACTTGGGAAGAGGCCCCGCCCCGGCCTCTAGCCCCGCCCTTTAGTCCTAAAAGGCCTCTCAGGAGAGGTATAGATGCTCAGCCCTGTCTCAGGCTCTTGGAAGGAGGCCCCGCCCCCTTCCCTAGCCCCGCCCTTTAGTCCTAAAAGGCCTCTCAGGAGAACTATAGAGGCTCAGCCCTGTCTCGGGCTCTTGGAAGGAGGCCCCGCCCCCTTCCCTAGCCCCGCCCTTTAGTCCTAAAAGGCCTCTCAGGAGAGGTATAGATGCTCAGCCCTGTCTCAGGCTCTTGGAAGGAGGCCCCGCCCCCTTCCCTAGCCCCGCCCTTTAGTCCTAAAAGGCCTCTCAGGAGAACTATAGAGGCTCAGCCCTGTCTCGGGCTCTTGGAAGGAGGCCCCGCCCCCTTCCCTAGTCCCGCCCTTTAGTCCTAAAAGGCCTCTCAGGAGAACTATAGAGGCTCAGCCCTGTCTCGGGCTCTTGGAAGGAGGCCCCGCCCCCTTCCCTAGTCCCGCCCTTTAGTCCTAAAAGGCCTCTCAGGAGAACTATAGAGGCTCAGCCCTGTCTCGGGCTCTTGGAAGGAGGCCCCGCCCCCTTCCCTAGTCCCGCCCTTTAGTCCTAAAAGGCCTCTCAGGAGTGGAATAGATGCTCAGCCCTGTCTCACGCTCTTCGAATGAAGCCCCGCCCCCTTCCCTAGCCCCGCCCTTTAGTCCTAAAAGGCCTCTCAGGAGAGGAATAGATGCTCAGCCCTGTCTCACGCTCTTCGAATGAAGCCCCGCCCCCTTCCCTAGCCCCGCCCTTTAGTCCTAAAAGGCCTCTCAGGAGAACTATAGAGGCTCAGCCCTGTCTCGGGCTCTTGGAATGAAGCCCCGCCCCCTTCCCTAGCCCCGCCCTTTAGTCCTAAAAGGCCTCTCAGGAGAACTATAGAGGCTCAGCCCTGTCTCGGGCTCTTGGAAGGAGGCCCCACCCCCTTCCCTAGTCCCGCCCTTTAGTCCTAAAAGGCCTCTCAGGAGAACTATAGAGGCTCAGCCCTGTCTCGGGCTCTTGGAAGGAGGCCCCGCCCCCTTCCCTAGTCCCGCCCTTTAGTCCTAAAAGGCCTCTTAGGAGAACTATAGAGGCTCAGCCCTGTCTCGGGCTCTTGGAAGGAGGCCCCGCCCCCTTCCCTAGCCCCGCCCTTTAGTCCTAAAAGGCCTCTCAGGAGAACTATAGAGGCTCAGCCCTGTCTCGGGCTCTTGGAATGAAGCCCCGCCCCCTTCCCTAGCCCCGCCCTTTAGTCCTAAAAGGCCTCTCAGGAGAACTATAGAGGCTCAGCCCTGTCTCGGGCTCTTGGAAGGAGGCCCCACCCCCTTCCCTAGTCCCGCCCTTTAGTCCTAAAAGGCCTCTCAGGAGAACTATAGAGGCTCAGCCCTGTCTCGGGCTCTTGGAAGGAGGCCCCGCCCCCTTCCCTAGTCCCGCCCTTTAGTCCTAAAAGGCCTCTTAGGAGAACTATAGAGGCTCAGCCCTGTCTCGGGCTCTTGGAATGAAGCCCCGCCCCCTTCCCTAGCCCCGCCCTTTAGTCCTAAAAGGCCTCTCAGGAGAACTATAGAGGCTCAGCCCTGTCTCGGGCTCTTGGAAGGAGGCCCCGCCCCCTTCCCTAGTCCCGCCCTTTAGTCCTAAAAGGCCTCTCAGGAGTGGAATAGATGCTCAGCCCTGTCTCACGCTCTTCGAATGAAGCCCCGCCCCCTTCCCTAGCCCCGCCCTTTAGTCCTAAAAGGCCTCTCAGGAGTGGAATAGATGCTCAGCCCTGTCTCACGCTCTTCGAATGAAGCCCCGCCCCCTTCCCTAGCCCCGCCCTTTAGTCCTAAAAGGCCTCTTAGGAGAACTATAGAGGCTCAGCCCTGTCTCGGGCTCTTGGAATGAAGCCCCGCCCCCTTCCCTAGCCCCGCCCTTTAGTCCTAAAAGGCCTCTCAGGAGAACTATAGAGGCTCAGCCCTGTCTCGGGCTCTTGGAAGGAGGCCCCGCCCCCTTCCCTAGTCCCGCCCTTTAGTCCTAAAAGGCCTCTCAGGAGTGGAATAGATGCTCAGCCCTGCCTCACGCTCTTCGAATGAAGCCCCGCCCCCTTCCCTAGCCCCGCCCTTTAGTCCTAAAAGGCCTCTCAGGAGAGGGATAGATGCTCAGCCCTGTCTCACGCTCTTCGAATGAAGCCCCACCCCCTTCCCTAGCTCCGCCCTCTGTGTCCCAACAAGCGCCTCAAGAGAGGTATAGATGCTCAGCCCTGTCTCAGGCTCTTGGGAAGAGTTTTCCCTTGGAAAACCACATCCTTGAGCCGCAGTCCCTGTTTCTTTCCTCCCCGACATCTTTACGAGACTTCCGTTCTCCTCCCTCGGCCAAGAAAGGGACAATGTTATTGCCCCCATTAATTATCTCCTATGTTTACTTGCAAGGAAGCGCCACTAAAGGTGGCGGCCAAATATTTTTCATTTCAATAAAAAATAATTTTACAAGGCTGCGGCTCATCTGCAGAGTGCAATTTTACAAGGGAACAGGGCAAATGTTCCTTGGCTGGCGAAGAGAGAGACGCTCCGTCTAAACTCTGCAAAGGCCAAGGAGCGGATGCAGCGACTGCGACGCTGACAATCTTCAATAATCTTAATACTGTCTAACACCGTTTTTGTTCCTGGGCTAAAAATGCCATTTCCTAATTGGTTCTCTCTTTAAAACATGGGGAAAGTTTATGAAACTTGCCAAACGTTGTTTCTGTGGGACACCTTGCACAACATTTTGCTCTAGTTTTCCAATGATTATCTAATAGAGTCTCAACTTTTTATTTATTTATTTCGTGTCAAAAGCATTGCATAATAAATAAGTTTAAAAATGATAAAACCAGTCTCAACTAATTCAATACAATACAAAAACGAAGTGCCTCGAGTTGGACAACTACTGTATATACTCGAGTATAAGCCTAGTTTTTCAGCCTTTTTTTTAAGACTGAAAAAGTCCCCCTTGGCTTATACTCGGGTGAGGGTCCTGGTTGGCTTATATTTGGGTCAGCTTATACTCGAGAATATATGGTACATTTATTATTTTTCTCAATTATTATTGGCATTATTATATTTATTATTTTTATCTATTATTATGGGCATTATTACATTTAGTATTTTTCTCTATTATTAATGGCATTATTACATTTGTTATTTTTCTCTATTATTGTTGGTATTATTACATTTATTATTTTTCTCTATTATTGTTGCTACTATTACATTTATTTTACTCTAATTTTATTATTATTAATGCATTTATTATTTTACTCTGATCTTATTATTATATTTATTATTTTACTCTATTTATTACTACATGTATTATTTTCCTGTAATAATAATAATAATAATAATAATAATTATTATTATTATTACATATATAATTTTCCTGTATTATTATTAAAAGGATACATAAGCACATTTACATTGAAGAAGAGAATAATGATTTGATCAGAGTTGCACAGTCTTATCTTAAATTTGAACTTTATATAAGTATTCAAAAAAATGTAACCTACTGATGCCTCAAATAATGTAATTTTATTGGTATCTACCGTATATACTCGAGTATAAGCCGACCCGAATATAAGTCGAGGCACCTAATTTTACCACACAAAAACTGGGAAAACATTGACTCCAGTATAAGCCGAGGGTGGTAAATTTCAGAAATAAAAACAGATACCAATAAAATTACATTAATCGAGGCATTGGTAGGTTAAATGTTTTTGAATATTTACATAAAGCTCAAATTTAAGATAAGACTGTCCAACTCTGATCAAATCATTCTTCTCATCTTCTTCAATGTAAATGTGCTTAAGTATCCTTTTAATAATAATACAGTAAAATAATACACGTAACTTGGGTTAGAATATATGCGACAGAGGCTTAGATGTTGGAAGAACAATAACAAGTTTATTCAGACACAAGCTTGGTGGTTACAATGTTGTTCCTCAGAGGTATTCTTATTAACAGTTACAATACTAGAATGAGATGAATCAACTCTCTAAAGTGTCACTTCTTTTACTTAAAGTAGTTAAAACTTCTTCCTCTGCTACTTTTAAACCATTACTTCAGTGGATCTCTGTGAGTCCAGCTGGGATTGGTTCCCAAAGTGTGAAACTTGGAATTTCCAGTGACTTTGAACCACAATCATCCCTGTGATATATTATCACAGATTCTCTGTGCCTTACCAGGACACAGACTACATTAAATAAGTCACCAAACTTATTTAAAACCGACTCAAAATGAACAATTGAGTCTCCTTGATCCCATCAACCTGGAATCAATCTTCCCTATGACTCATCAGAGCACAGACTCACTGACTTTTTTAAAAACTCTGCACTTCTCCAACTAAACGGCAGTTGGCTCCGCCTACTTCTCCATGGCAACCAGCTTCTGAGTGCTGAGATGCAATAACTGTAATACTTACCCTTTTAAAACATAAACACACAATTAAACATAACATCTGCAAACCAAAATTCGTATTTCATTACAAATACCAATAATAATAGAGAAAAATAATAAATGTACCATATATTCTCGAGTATAAGCTGACCCAAATATAAGCCAACCAGGACCCTCACCCGAGTATAAGCTGAGGGGGGCTTTTTCAGTCTTAAAAAAAAAGGCTCAGAAACACGCAATCATTGTGTCGTCGAAGGCTTTCACGGCCGGAATCACTGGCCGGCTAACACCTCCCAACAAAGGATTCCCCCAGGGAGGAAGCAGCCAGGCTTCGAAGCTGCAAGGCCATTCAATGCTCATCCAAGGCGGCCAATGGCAACATTCACACGTGCCTCCAACAGACAAGAGTTTTTTTCTCCCACCCTGGACTTTCCACAGATATATAAACCCCACTCGCCTAGTTTCCAAGTTGTGAAAGTTGGCCTTTGTTTTGGTTTTGTTTTTATCCCAGGCCAGTGCATTGGGATGTCGAGGAAGACGGATGTCGGAGGACGTGGGGCACCAACGGCGAAGCAGGGAAGCACAGAAAGTGAGTGTTAAGCCTCCCCGAACCCCGACACCGAAGGGAAGCACTTGTCGATCTTGGCAATCTTCCCTATGCCTCACTTTCCTCTTTATGTTGATCTCTAAAGCAGGGCCTTGTGGGGAGAGAGTTGGCCCCGTCCAGTGGCAGCCGTTACCGAAGCACCAGCTTCTCCCGCTTGGAGCAGTCAGCCGAGAAAGCAGGGACGCCCTTGAAACACAAAGGTGAGCCTGGAAGTTCTTATGAGTTAAATTAGCCTCCCTTCATAAAGCGGTACCTACATTTCCTACAACTGTCTTTCAAGCTGCTTAGGTCCACAGCGAGCTAGGCTATGAATGGTCGGGAACTCAATCCGACCCGGGCTTCGATCTCATGGCCTCTTGGTCAGTAGCAATTTAGTGCAGCTAAATTAGTTAAATTAGCCTCCCTTCATAAAGCGGTACCCAAATTTCCTACTCAACAGATGTTTGGTCAACAGTAAGCTAGGATATTAATAATAATAATAATAATAATAATAATAATAATAATAATAATAATAATATGCAACTGTCTTTCAAGCTGCTTAGGTCAACAGCAAGCTAGGCTATTATTCGGAGATACTGGACAGGGTCAGGTGAGAAAGGTCTCATGAAATAGGGCCGAGTCCTTGATGGAGTACTTCCTCATTCCTCATGGTTGGTAGCCAGCTGCAATAAATCACTACTTAGGTCAACAGTAAGCTGGGCTATTCATAATAATAATAATAATAATAATAATAATAATAATAATAATAATAATAATATGCAACTGTCTTTCAAGCTGCTTAGGTCAACAGCAAGCTAGGCTATTATTCGGAGATACTGGACAGGGTCAGGTGAGAAAGGTCTCATGAAATAGGGCCGAGTCCTTGATGGAGTACTTCCTCATTCCTCATGGTTGGTAGCCAGCTGCAATAAATCACTACTTAGGTCAACAGTAAGCTGGGCTATTCATAATAATGATAAGGATAATGATAATAATAATAATAATAATAATAATAATAATAATAATAATAATATGCAACTGTCTTTTGAACTGCTTAGGTCAACAGCAAGCTAGGCTATTAATAATAATAATAATAATAATAATAATAATAATAATAATAATCAACTGTCTTTTGAGCTGCTTAGGTCAACAGCAAGCTAGGATATTAATAATAATAATAATAATAATAATAATAATAATAATAATAACTTTATTCTTCTATCCCGCTTCCATCTCCCCGAAGGGATTCAGGGCGGCTAACACGGGGCCGAGCCTGGGATAATTACAATAAAACAGAATAAAATACATACTTAATACATAGTTTGTTTGCCAGAAGGTCATGGGGGGGATCTTGTCGACTCCTATGAATGCAGCCTGGAATCGCATCGGCCTTTTTTGCTGAAGCATGACACTGTTGGCTCAGGCTCAGCTTGTGGCCTACTAAGGCTCCTGGGTTCCTTTCACATCATAGATTATACATATAATGACTTCCTTAAAACACTACATTCCTATGGATGCAGGCTGGAATTGCATTGGCCCTTTTTGTTGCAGCATGACACTGCTGGCTCAGGCTCAGCTGGTGACCTATTAAGGGCCCTTCCAGATAATCCCAGGAATGGTCAGGAACTCAATCTGACCCGGGATTCGATCTCATGACCTCTTGGCAAACAAACTATGTATTAAATATGTATTTTATTCTGTTTTATTGTAATTATCCAGGCTTGTCCCTGTGTTAGCCGCCCCGAATCCCTTCGGGGAGATGGAGGCAGGATACAAGCATAAAGTTATTATTATTATTATTATTATTATTATTATTATTATTAATAATAATAATAGCCCAGCTTGCTGTTGACCTAAGCAGCTCGAATGACAGTTGCTTATTATATTATGACACAGCAAACAAGATAGATATCCTGGATTTCGTATCACAAAATCACAAGTCAAACACTTCCCAAGTTATTGTTATTATTATTATTACATTATTATTATTATTATTATTATTATTATTATTATTATTTTATTATGACACAGCAAACAAGATAGACATGCTGGATTTCATATCACAAAAACTTCCCAAGTGTCTAGGACTGTGTGATGCCTTTTCGGATGATGCATGCAGATCCCAGTAGGGTGGCCTTTTGCAGTTGGCAGATCATGATTTTGTCAATGGCTATTGTTTCCAGGGTCCCATTCGTGAGCCACAGCCAGGTCTTCTCCTTATCAGCTTTTCCTTCAATTTTGTCAAGGAACTTTCCATGCAATGTTTTGTTGTGCCAGCTGTCAGCTCTAGTTTGTAGTGCAGTTTTCTTGTACTCATTCTAATTATATTTATTATTATTAATAATAATAATAATAATAGCCTAGCTTACTGCTGACCTAAGCAGCTCGAAAGACAGTTGCATATTATTATTAGTAATAGTAGTATTAGTAGCCTAGCTTGCTGTTGACCTAAGCAGCTCGAAAGACAGTTGCATATTATTATCATTATTATTAGTAGTAGTAATAGTAGCCTAGCTTGCTGTTGACCTAAGCATCTTGAAAGACAGTTGCATATTATTGTTATTATCATTGTCATTGTCATCATTATTATTAATAGCCTAGCTTGCTATTGACCTAAGCAGCTCGAAAGACAGTTGCATATTATTATTAGTAATAGTAGTATTAGTAGCCTAGCTTGCTGTTGACCTAAGCAGCTCGAAAGACAGTTGCATATTATTATCATTAGTAGTAGTAATAGTAGCCTAGCTTGCTGTTGACCTAAGCATCTTGAAAGACAGTTGCATATTATTGTTATTATCATTATCATTATCATCATTATTATTAATAGCCTAGCTTGCTATTGACCTAAGCAGCTCGAAAGACAGTTGCATATTATTATTATTATTGATAATAATAATAATAGCCCAACTTGCTATTGACCTAAGCAGCTCGAAAGACGGTTGCATATATTATTATTATTATTATTATTATTATTATTATTATTATTATTAACCCAGCTTGCTGTTGACCTAAGCAGCTTGAAATACAGTTGCATATTATTATTATTATTATTATTATTATTATTATCCCAGCTTGCTGTTGACCTAAGTAGTGATTTATTGCAGCTGGCTACCAACCATGAGGAATGAGGAAGTACTCCATCAAGGACTCGGCCCTATTTCATGAGACCTTTCTCCTCTGACCCTGTCCAGGATCTCCGAAGGGCCAGGAGGACGTGCAGACCCTCAAGGCGGAGGTCTTGGTCCTCCGCCGGCGCTTGGACGCCTCCGAGAGCCAACGCAAGACCCTCCTTGAGACCTGTTGGCAGCAAGAGAAGACCCGGAGCTCCATCCCGGAGAGGCAGGCACCACTATTGGGGCTGAGAGCCCTGTCGTGGCAGAAGAAGAAGGAGGACCAAGGAGACCAGGTCTTGGATGGAAGACATCACGTGGAGAAGAGGAACGGAGAAGGCGAGAAGGATGAGAAGAAAGAGGAGGACTCCGAGAAGGAGAAAGAAGAGGTAGATGTTCCAAAGGAGGTCCAAGAAGAAAAGGACCTCTCCAAGGAGGACGTCAACGTGGAAGCCTTGCAAGAGGAACTCCGGACCTTGGTTGCCGGCAAAGCCGAAGCAGAAGCCCAAGCCAAGCTGGTCCAGGAGAAGCTCCAAAATCTACAGACCACGTTGGGGAAGCAGACGGAGAGGTTGGCACAAGCCATGGAGACCCAAAGGCACCATGTCCAGGAGCTTCTGGCCGACGCCGAAGAGAAGGACCGCCTCATAAAAGACCTCCGCAAAGAGCTAGAAGACACCAAGAAAGCCTTGGATGTGGCCAACGTGGAGGGACAGAGACTACGTATGTTGATGGAGCACAGCGAGGAGGAACCCCATAGAGATGCCTCCAAACAAGACGTGGAAGTGGGCACGGAAGAGGTCCCACAGTCTCCGGTACAAGAAAATCCTCCAGATGCAAAACTGACACAAGTAAGATTTTTTTTTTTTTTGCCAACTTGGTGGTCATTGTACACTTAAAATGGGAGTTATAGTTTCCCAAGGTCCATACCCTTCTCCGGGTGCATCTCCACTGGAGACCCATTTTAAATGCCAATATGATGATGACGATGACGACGATGATGATGATGATGCCATGTTTCCATGCTGTGCAGTCCTGGGAGTTATAGTTTCCCAAGGTCCATACTCTTCTCGGGGTGCAACTGCATTGGAGAATGAATGTAGTCGGGACCCATTTTAAATGCCATTATTATTATTATTATTATTATTATTATTATTATTATTATTGACACAACGACGTTGTATGACACAGCAAACAAGATAGATATGCTGGATTTCGTTTCACAAAATCACAAGTCGAACACTTCCCAAGTGTCTAGGACTGTGTGATGTATTTTCGGATGATGCATGCAGATCCCAGTAGGGTGGCCTTTTGCAGTTGGCAGATCGTAATTTTGTCAATGTCTATTGTTTCCAAATGCCGGCTGAGATATTTTGGCACGGCACCCAGTGTGCCCATCACCACCGGGACCACCTGCACTGGTTTCTGCCAGAGTCTTTGAAGTTCAATCTTGAGGTCCTGAGTGCGGCTGAGTTTTTTCTGTTGTTTTTCTTCAATGCGACTGTCACCTGGGATGGCGACATCAATGATCCTTATTATTATTATTATTATTATTATTATTATTATTATTATTATTATTATGCCATGTTTCCATGCTGTGCAGTCCTGGGAGTTATAGTTTCCCAAGGTCCATACTCTTCTCGGGGTGCATCTGCATTGGAGAATGAATGTAGTCGGGACCCATTTTAAATGCCATTATTATTATTATTATTATTATTATTATTATTATTATTATTATTATTATTATTATTATGCCATGTTGCCATGCTGTGCAGACCCATTTTAAATGCCATTATTATTATTATTATTATTATTATTATTATTATTATTATTATTATGCCATGTTTCCATGCAGTGCAGTCCTGGGAGTTATAGTTTCCCAAGGTCCATACTCTTCTTGGGGTGCATCTGCATTGGAGAATTAGTCAGGACCCATTTTAAATGCCATTATTATTATTATTATTATTATTATTATTATTATTATTATTATTATTATGCCATGTTTCCATGCTGTGCAGTCCTGGGAGTTATAGTTTCCCAAGGTCCATACTCTTCTCGGTGTGCATCTGCATTGGAGAATGAATGTAGTCGGGACCCATTTTAAATGCCATTATTGTTGTTGTTGTTGTTATTATGCCATGTTTCCATGCAGTGCAGTCCTGGGAGTCATAGCTTCCCAAGGTCCCTTGCACCCCACTTTGAATGCCATGGCTCCGTGCAACAGAGTCCTCCTGGGAGTTATAGTTTCCCAAGATCCATATGCTTCTCTGTGTGCATTTACAATATGGAACGAATGCCTTTGCACCCCACATTAAATGCCATGGCTCTGTGTGATGGAGTCCTCCTGGGAGTCCTAGTTTCCCAAGGTCCATACCTTGATGAAGTCATGAGTGCTTTTGCTCTTTCTTTTCAGCTGGAGGCTTCTCTCGCTCAACTTGTGCAGGAAAACCAGGCTCTGCGGGACGAACTGGCCTGCTGGAAAGGAGGCGAGGGTGGCAGATCCGAGGGTGAGGAAAAGTGGGGTGCCGTCCTAGAGTCCTTGTCCCAGGTGAACCAGAGAGATGCCCAGACCCAGACCGAGGTGCCCGAGGCCGGCCAGCGGAGGCGGGAGCGGGTCTCGGTGGCCTTCGACGACACCCAGTACGAACCCTATGGCCTTCCTGAAGTAGTCATGAAGGGTAAGTGGGACCAATGGAGCCATCATCGCATTATTATTATTATTATTACAGGCAATCCCAGTGAAGAATGGGAGTATTTATTTATTTATTTATTTATTACTAGCTTGCGGACCCGGCGGTGCCTGGGTTATTAGTAGAGGGCATTGAGTTGTTTTGGGATGTGAGGAAATATCACTTAAGTTTGGCCCAGATCCGTCGTCGGCTGGGTCCAGTGCTGTCTGTATAAGGGTGAACTACAACTCCCAAAGCCAAAGGACAATCACCCCGAAACCCTGCCTGTTTGCACAGTTGGGCATGATGAGGCAGTGTGCCAAGTTTGGTCCAGATCCGAAGTCGGCTGGGTTCTGGATAAGGGATTGAGGTTCCAGGTTTTACCCTGCCACTTTTGGACTCTGGCTTGCTGAGGTTCTCCTGCAAGTATCTGTACTGGCTGTTAGGAAGGGTGGGAGTTGAAATCAACCTGGAAGGCTGATGTTTGCCCATGCCTGGCCTGGCTGGATTGGTACTAATGCTATACTCATTGGAGCAGTGGCGTTTATTTTATTTTGGCTCGTCTCCCCTTCCAGGATTTGCCGACATCCCATCCGGCCCTTCCTGCCCGTACGTCCTCCGCCGGGGCATTTTGGGGAGCGCCCCTGTGGCTCGGATGGCACCCAGAGCAGAGCCCGAAGAGGATTCCCTGGAAGCGGACGAAGGGACGGGCGTCTGAGAAGGCAAGGGTGAGTGGGAGAGAGCTCCTGGCACACTCAGCCGGATACATTGGGTGAGTGGGGACGGCACTTCTCTCCTAGACTCAGCTTAAGGTCGCAGAATAAATATTGTAATGTATATTAATATTATTATTATTAACACCCATTGGCACACATCAGATGTAACGGGGAGGCACTTCTCTCCTAGACTCAGTTTAGGGTCCCAGAATAAATATTGTAATTTATATTATTATTATTATTATTATTATTATTATTATTATTATTATTAACACCCATTGGCACACATCAGATGTAACGGGGAGGCACTCCTCTCCCAGACTCAGCTTAGGGTCACAGAATATCTATTGTTATTAATATTCATATTATTATTAACACCCATTGGCAGAAATCAGATGTAACAGGGAGACACTCCTCTCCTAGACTCAGCTTAGGGTCCCAGAGTAACTATTGTTATTTATATTAATATTATTATTAACACCCATTGGCACACATCAGATGTAACAGGGAGGCACTTCTCTCCTAGGGTCCCAGAATAAATATTGTTATTTATATTAATATTATTATTAACACCCATTGGCACACATCAGACGTAATGGGGAGGCACTTCTCTACTAGACTCAGCTTAGGGTCCCAGAATAACTATTGTAATTTATATTTATTATTATTATTATTATTATTATTATTAAACTTTATTTGTACCCCGCTAGCATCTCCCGAAGGACTCGATGCAGCTTACAAAGGCCAAGGCCTCAACACACAATATAACAATACAAAACAAAAGGCAAATTAAAACAATTAAAACAGTATAAACAAGCAGTAAACAATACGCTAAAACACAATAAAACTGGGCATTAATATTATTATTAATATTATTATTAACACCCATTGGCACACATCAGATGTAACGGGGAGGCACTCCTCTCCTAGACTCAGCTTAGGGTCCCAGAATAACTATTGTTACTTATATTAATGTTATTAACACCCATTGGCAGACAACAGATGGAATGGGTAGGCACTCCTCTCCTAGGCTCAGCTTAGGGTCCCAGAGTAACTATTGTTAATTAATATTATTATTATTAACACCCATTGGCACACATCAGATGTAATGGGGAGACACTCCTCTCTCAGACTCAGCTTAGGGTCCCAGAGTAACTATTGTTATTTATATTAATATTATTATTAACACCCATTGGAACACATCAGACGTAATGGGGAGGCACTTCTCTCCTAGACTCAGCTTAGGGTCCCAGAGTAACTATTGTTATTTATATTAATATTATTATTAACACCCATTGGAACACATCAGACGTAATGGGGAGGCACTTCTCTCCTAGACTCAGCTTAGGGTCCCAGAGTAACTATTGTTATTTATATTAATATTATTATTAACACCCATTGGAACACATCAGACATAATGGGGAGGCACTTCTCTCCTAGACTCAGCTTAGGGTCCCAGAGTAACTATTGTTATTTATATTAATATTATTATTAACACCCATTGGAACACATCAGACGTAATGGGGAGGCACTTCTCTCCTAGACTCAGCTTAGGGTCCCAGAGTAACTATTGTTATTTATATTAATATTATTATTAACACCCATTGGAACACATCAGACGTAATGGGGAGGCACTTCTCTCCTAGACTCAGCTTAGGGTCCCAGAGTAACTATTGTTATTTATATTAATATTATTATTAACACCCATTGGAACACATCAGACGTAATGGGGAGGCACTTCTCTCCTAGACTCAGCTTAGGGTCCCAGAGTAACTATTGTTATTTATATTAATATTATTATTAACACCCATTGGAACACATCAGACATAATGGGGAGGCACTTCTCTCCTAGACTCAGCTTAGGGTCCCAGAGTAACTATTGTTATTTATATTAATATTATTATTAACACCCATTGGAACACATCAGACATAATGGGGAGGCACTTCTCTCCTAGACTCAGCTTAGGGTCCCAGAGTAACTATTGTTATTTATATTAATATTATTATTAACACCCATTGGGATACATCAGACGTAATGGGGAGGCACTCCTCTCTCAGACTCAGCTTAGGGTCCCAGAATAACTATTGTTATTTATATTAATATTATTATTAACACCCATTGGGACACATCAGATGTAACGGGGAGGCACTCCTCTCCCAGACTCAGCTTAGGGTCACAGAATATCTATTGTTATTAATATTCATATTATTATTAACACCCATTGGCAGAAATCAGATGTAACAGGGAGACACTCCTCTCCTAGACTCAGTTTAGGGTCCCAGAATATCTATTGTTATTCACACATCAGATGTAACGGGGAGGCACTTCTCTCCTAGACTCAGCTTAGGGTCCCAGAGTAACTATTGTTATTTATATTAATATTATTATTATTAACACCCATTGGCACACATCAGACGTAATGGGGAGGCACTCCTCTCTCAGACTCAGCTTAGGGTCCCAGAGTAACTATTGTTATTTATATTAATATTATTATTAACACCCATTGGAACACATCAGACGTAATGGGGAGGCACTTCTCTCCTAGACTCAGCTTAGGGTCCCAGAGTAACTATTGTTATTTATATTAATACTAGCTGTGCCCGGCCACGCGTTGCTGTGGCTTAGTGGTGGTGGTATCGGTTAAAACTTGTTGTGGAATTTTTATTTGACGTTATTTGTATTTTTTTAAATTAATTTTACTGTCACTTATCTTTTTTATTTGTTATATTTTATTATTTTGTTGTATTATTTTTAGTCATACTATTTTTGTTATAGTATTTTATTGTATTAATTATTTTAGTGTTTTTCATAATTTTTATTGTATTATTTGTATTTATTTTTTTATCATTATTTTATTAACACTGGGCTGAGTGGGTTGCTAGGAGACCAAGTGGGCGGAGCTTAGCCTTGTAACTGGCAGCAATGGGATAAAAACTATTATTCCTCTCCCTCTAATTAGGACGTTATTTTTCTTTTCTTTTTGTTGTATCAACCTAGAGGCATGGATGAGGGGTTGTTCTGTCAATTTTCGAGGTTGGGGGGTGTTTACTTTTGTTGTTTTGTCCGCTGCCGTGATGCCATCACTCTTTTATATATATAGATTATTATTAACAGGACCTGCTTATTGTTATGGGGCTGAAACGAAAGGAAAGCGAAAGCAAGCATGATGACCGTGCGGCTTTCGTTTTCGTTTCGCCTCTCGTTTCCTTTGGAAATGTCCTCGTTCGTTTTGCGTAGGTGTGAATGGTCGAAGGAAATGAAGGAAAAAGCTTTCTTGCACATCTCTAGTAACAACCCTTGTTTGTCTGCTTTTCTCTTTAAGCCGCAACTCACTTCCCCTGCAATGGCGTTGGATCTGTGCTGCATTGTGGCAGCAGGACCTGGGATGTTTTGGTTTGTGCCGACAATGTGTTTTGCACCAATTGCTGGGAAAACTAGCAGCTTGCAGGTGGGAAGCATCCCTTGGAAGCGGGATGAAGGATCTTCCCATCCGGACCTTGCCGCCCCTTGCTCACCATTGGAGGACAATCGCATTTCATCGTGACCATTGCGGATTGGTAGCCAATCCTGGACCTGTAGTTCTGGGATGCTTTTCGTTCCAAGCCAATGACTAAGAGGGATGAACATATGGCTTGGGGTGGTGGTCCCTCCTCCACACATAATAAACAACAAAAGGACCGAGCTTTTGAGTGTGTTGCTTTGCCAAAGGTTTACACCACAAACCAGCATTGACATGAATGCATGCCTACATAAAACTCCATTCAAAATATGGTAAAGTCTACGCTGGGGGATATGAATGAGTTGATGTGATGTGAGTTGTAGTTAATCCACAACCTTATCCCTTTGATATAATTACAAAATTGACTTTTTAAATAACGTGGGCAACACTGGGTACCCAATTATTATTATTATTTTATTATGACACAGCAAACAAGATAGATATGCTGGATTTCGTATCACAAAATCACAAGTCGAACACTTCCCAAGTGTCTAGGACTGTGTGATGTATATTATTATTATTATTATTATTATTATTATTATTATTATTATTATTATTACACAGCAAACAAGATAGATATGCTGGATTTCGTATCACAAAATCACAAGTCGAACACTTCCCAAGTGTCTAGGACTGTGTGATGTATATTATTATTATTATTATTATTATTATTATTATTATTATTATTATTATTATTATTATGACACAGCAAACAAGATAGATATGCTGGATTTCGTATCACAAAATCACAAGTCGAACACTTCCCAAGTGTCTAGGACTGTGTGATGTATATTATTATTATTATTATTATTATTATTGTTATGACACAGCAAACAAGATAGATATGCTGGATTTCGTATCACAAAATCACAAGTCGAACACTTCCCAAGTGTCTAGGACTGTGTGATGTATATTATTATTATTATTATTATTATTATTATTATTATTATTATTATTGTTATGACACAGCAAACAAGACAGATATGCTGGATTTCGTATCACAAAATCACAAGTCAAACACTTCCCAAGTGTCTAGGACTGTGTGATGTATATTATTATTATTATTATTATTATTATTATTATTATTATTATTGTTGTTGTTGTTGTTGTTGTTGTTGTATTGTACGACACAGCAAACAAGATAGGCCTCTGGCTGGTGACACTTTATTGTTTGGCCATTGGGCATATTTATGCCCTCACTTTCCATGATTTTTCCCTTCTTCGATGCCACTGTCGAACATTTGTCCAAACCAAACTCCATGTTGATATCAGTGCTAAAAATTCGGACAGTGTTAGTCAGAGACTAGATTTCAGTTTGCGTTTTCCCATATAGCTTCAGGTCATCCATGTACATCAGATGCGAAATTTTGTGAGATTTCTTAGATGTTTGATAGCTGAGATTTGTTTTTTGTAAGATTGTTGACAGAGGGATCATGGCAATAATGAAAAGCAGAGGGGACAATGAGTCTCCCTGGAAAATTATTATTATTATTATTTTATTATGACACAGCAAACAAGATAGACATGCTGGATTTCATATCACAAAATCACAAGTCGAACACTTCCCAAGTGTCTAGGAATGTGTGATGTATTTTCGGATGATGCGTGCAGATCCCAGTAGAGTGGCCTTTTGCAGTTGACAGTTCGTAATTTTGTCAATGTCTATTGTTTCCAAATGCCTGCTGAGATCTTTTGGCACGGCACCCAGTGTGCCCATCACCACCGGGACCACCTGCCCTGGTTTCTGCCAGAGTCTTTGAAGTTCAGTCTTGAGGTTCTGACAGCGGCTGAGTTTTTCCTGTTGTTTTTCGTCAATGCGACTGTCACCTGGGATGGCGACATCAATGATCCAAACCTTTTTTCTTTTCCACAACTGTGATGTCTGGTGTGTTGTGTTCCAGAACTTTGTCAGTCTGGATTCGGAAGTCCCACAGTATTTTTGCGTGCTCATTTTCCAATACTTTTGCAGGTTTGTGATCCCACCAGTTCTTTCCTGCTGGGAGGTGGTACTTGAGGCATAAGTTCCAATGAATCCTTTGGGCCACGTAGTTGTGCCTCTGTTTGTAGTCTGTCTGTGCAATTTTCTTACAGCAGCTGAGGATATGATCCATGGTTTCGTCAGCTTCCTTGCACAGTCTGCATTTTGGGTCATCAGCTGATTTTTCGATCTTGGCCTGAATTGCCTTTGTTCTGATGTCTTGCTCCTGGGCTGCAAGGATCAGGCCTTCTGTCTCCTTCTTCAGGGTCCCATTCGTGAGCCACAGCCAGGTCTTCTCCTTATCAGCTTTTCCTTCAATTTTGTCAATGTTTTGTTGTGCCAGCTGTCAGCTCTAGTTTGTAGTGTGGCTTTCTTGTATTGTTATTATTATTATTATTATTATTATTATTATTATTATTATTATTGACACAACGACGTTGTATGACACAGCAAACAAGATAGACATTATTATTATTATTATTATTATTATTATTATTATTATTATTATTATTATTATTATGTGGTATGGGACCTATAGGCAAATATCAGCCAACCCAGATTGCCACCAATCCTCAACTTTACTAAGACCCGCCTTGGCATCCTTGCCTTCTCTCCACATCTGGGCTAGACATCCCTCCCTTGTCAGTCATCCATCCATCGCCTTTCCAGATCCCCCTGGAAGGGTTAACCCGCATTGGCTCTCCCTGGCGTCCACACTGAAAGCCGGAGAGAAGGGGAGAAGGTGGGCATTGCTTTGGAATCAGCCGAGGAAGAAGGAGCATCAGCATCAGCAGCAAGAAGAAGGGAGGAGCCGCTGCAGAGGAAGCAAAGCCCAGTGAGTGGGGTGGGATGCCGGAGGGAGGGAGGCATATTTGTACAAGGTTCCCTGGCCCCTTCTTTGGGTTTTGGGGCACCCAATGAAGGGGAGACCCCCACCCCAATTGGGGAACCCCTCCCCTTGCTTTTGGGTTTCTCCTCCCTGGGAAACCAGCCTGGGAAAGGAGCCTTGCGGTGCCATACAGATGCCTCCTTTCTCTCCAAACAGCCAGGGATGGATATAAGGATGCTCCAGGGAGAGAGCTTTGTGTTGTCAACACACTCCTCTGTGTGTGTCTGTGTTTGTTTGTGTGAACATGAGCCTGGCACAAGGATAGCGGGATGGCACACAGGTGTGTTTCCAATGCCGGCAGGTTCAGAATCCCCAAAAGGTCCCGTTCCCCCCCAAAATTATATTATTTCTGGCTCCAAAAGATGCCTTAGGTAGGGTTTGTTTTCTTATTTTTTGGGTTGTTGTGCATTTTCCTGGCTATGTTCCGGAAGCATTCTCTCCTGATGTTTCGCCCACCTCTACATCAGGCATCCCCAGAGGTTGTGAGATATTGTCGAAGGCTTTCATGGCCGGGATCACAGGGTTGTTGTACGTTTTCCGAGCTGTTCCAGAAGCACTCTCTCCTGACGTTTTGCCCACCTCTACATCAGGCTTGTGAGGTATTGTCCAAGGCTTTCATGGCTAAGATCACAGGGTGGTTGTACGTTTTCCGGGCTGTATGGTCGTGTTCCGGAAGCACTCTCTCCTGACGTTTCACCCACCTCTACATCAGGCATCCTCAGAGGTTGTGAGGTATTGTCGAAGGCTTTCATGGCCGGGATCACAGGGTTGTTGTGTGTTTTCCAGGCTGCATGGCCATGTTCCAGAAGCACTCTCTCCTGACGTTTCGCTCACCTCTACATCAGGCATCCCCAGAGGTTGTGAGGTATTGTCGAAGGCTTTCATGGCCGGGATCACAGGATGGTTGTACGTTTTCCGGGCTGTATGGCCATGTTCCAGAAGTGTTCTCTCCTGGCGTTTCGCCATTATTATTATTATTTACCTGTACTAACCCGCCTCAAGCCACAAGGAGAGACGGGTAAGAAATAAAACTATTATTATTTTATTATGACACAGCAAACAAGATAGATATGCTGGATTTCGTATCACAAGTTGAACACTTCCCAAGGGTCTAGGACTGTGTGACAAAATTACAATCTGCCAACTGCAAAAGGCCACCCTACTGGGATCTGCACGCATCATCCGAAAATACATCAAATTATTATTATTATTATTATTATTATTATTATTATTATTATTGTTATTATTATTGACCTTTACTAACCCGCCTCAAGTCAGAAGGAGAGGCAGGTAAGAAATAAAATTATTATTATTATTATTATTATTATTATTATTATTATTATTATTATTATTTACCTGTACTAACCTGCCTCAAGCCACAAGGGGAGGCAGGTTGTTGTTGTTGTTATTATTGTATGACACAGCAAACAAGATCTATATGCTGGATTTCATATCACAAAATCACAAGTCGAACACTTCCCAAGTGTCTAGGACTTTGTGATTATTATCATTATTATTATCTCCATGCAGTTCCTGAGGATGCCTGCCATAGATATACAATATTATACTAATGATAATATAATATTACTAGCTGTGCCCGGTCACGTGTTGCTGTGGCAAAGTCTGGTGGTATGGGAAATAAAGTATTGAGGAATTGGTGGTAGTTAAGGTAAAGGGTAAAGGTGTGGAGTCCAGATAATCCAGTTAAAGCAGATAATATAAGAGTATAAATGGGTTATATAGCTGTGTGGAAGGGTCTTGAGTCTACACTGCCATATAATCCAGTTAAAATCTGATAATCTGTATTTTATAGGCAGTGTGGAAGAGGCCTAAGTGAGGCCTAACTCTGCCTGTCCCCTGGGTGAGTGGGTTGCTAGGAGACCAAGTGGCGGAGCTTAGCCTTCTAACTGGCAGCAATTGGATAAAAACAATTATTCCTCTCCCTCTAATTAGGACTTTATTTTTCTTTTCTTTTTGTTGTATCAACCTAGAGGCGTGGATGATGGGTTGTGTTGTCAATTTTCGAGGTTGTGGGGTGTTTAGTTTTGTTGTTTTGGCGGTCGCCAGGATTCCATCACTCTTTTATATATATAGACTAGCTGTGCCCGGCCACGCGTTGCTGTGGCAAAGTGGTGGTGGTATTGGTTAAAAATTGTTGTGTAATTTTTATTTGACGTGATTTGTATTTTTTAATTAATTTTATTGTAAGTTATCTTTTTATTTATTATATTTTATTATGTTCTTGTATTATTTTTAGTTATTTTCTGTTATTATAGTATTTTATTGTATTAATCTTTTAGCGTTTTTAATTATTTTTTAGTGTTTTTTATTATTTTTTATTGGGTTGCTAGGAGACCAAGTTGGAGGAGCTTAGCTTTCTAACTGGCAACAATTGGATAAAAACAATTATTCCTCTCCCTCTAATTAGGACTTTATTTTTCTTTTCTTTTTGTTATATCAACCTAGAGGCGTGGATGATGGGTTGTGTTGTCCAATTTCGAGGTTGGGGGGCCTGTAGTTTTGTTGTTTTGTGGGTCGCCGTGATGCCATCACTCTTTTATATATATAGAAAATATTTCTCATCACAAAATCACAAGTCAAACGCTTCCCAAGTGTCTAGCACTGTGTGATGTATTTTCGGATGATGCTCACAGATCCCAGTCGGGTGGTGTTTTGAAATTGGCAGATCGTAATTTTGTCAGTGTTATTATTATTATTATTATTATTATTGACACAACAACGTTGTATGACAGCAAACAAGATAGACATGCTGGATTTCGTTTCACAAAACCACAAGTCGAACACTTCCCAAGTGTCTAGGACTGTGTGATGTATTTTCAGATGATGCGCGTAGATCCCAGCAGGGTGGCCTTTTGCAGTTGGCAGATCATAATTTTGTCAATGTCTATTGTTTCCAAATGCCGGCTGAGATCTTTTGGCACGGCACCCAGTGTGCCCATCACCACCGGGACCACCTGCACTGGTTTCTGCCAGAGTCTTTGAAGTTCAATCTTGAGGTCCTGATAGCGGCTGAGTTTTTCCTGTTGTTTTTCGTCAATGCGACTGTCACCTGGGATGGCGACATCAATGATCCAAACCTTTTTCTTTTCCACAACTGTGATGTCTGGTGTGTTGTGTTCCAGAACTTTGTCAGTCTGGATTCGGAAGTCCCACAGTATCTTTGCGTGTTCATTTTCCACGATCTTTGCTGGTTTGTGATCCCACCAGTTCTTGGCTGCTGGGAGGTGGTACTTGAGGCATATTATTATTATTATTATTATTATTATTATTATTATTATTATTATTATTATTATTATTGAACTTTACTAACCCGCCTCAAGCCACAAGGAGAGGTGGGTAAGAAATAAAACTGTTGTTGTTGTTGTTGTTGTTGTTGTTATATTTCATTGGCCAGCTGCACCTGACATGTGGATACACATTTCCTTGTTCCCGACCACCAAGGGCTTTCTGCACCTTTGTACATGTGTGCAAAAGCACATTTGTGCAAGAGAGAGCTGAAATTAGGTGCATGACTCAGATGTCTGTCGGCATCTTGCAGGTCTGAGATGATGCCCGTCCATAACTTTACGTGACACAAGCGACAGCGATATGTGTGTGAGCGATACACACACCCAACACTTTGCACGTGCAGGATTGTCAACACTGGGTATTATAAATGCACATTGAAAGCATCTTAGAGGAAATGGCCTTTTAATTTGGTGGCTAAGTGCCTCCTTTCCTGATTTAACTATCTTTCCCTTTTGGGATGGATGGATGTGGGAAACGGTGCCCAGGAGTGGGATGTGGGTCTCTGGCCTTGGATTGAAGTGCTTTTAGGTAATTGGAGGCGTCTTTGGTTCTTGAGATTGGCGGGGGGGCAAATGCACCGCACCGCAAGGCTCCTCTCCACTTCCACACCAAACTCCCAAATCCATCCCGGCACTCTGCAAGACAAGAGCCGTATTTGTGTTGTCTTTGCAATCCAACACAACCTTTGGGGTAAGTAAATATATAATGTAGGGAAGGTGTTGGGGCTTGGAAACATATACAAACAAGAGCTACAGATGCCAAGAGAATCGAGAGCATATGCCTACTTTGTATTTTGGTACATTTTGTTCTGAATACTGTTTTTGAACTGTCTTGAAGTTAAAAGATCTTCTGTAAGACTGCGATGTACTGCATGCTTGCTAACGCAGAACTATGTCCTATTGAATTCAGAGGTGATATTAATAATAATGATAATGATTATAATGATAATGATAATAATGATAATGATAATATAAAGATGATGATGATAATAATGATGATGATGATGATAATATAATGATGATGATGATGATGAGGATAATAATGATAATGAAAATATAATGATGATGATGATAATAATGATAATGATGATAATGATAATATAATGATGATGATGATAATATAATGATGATGATGATGATGATAATAAGGATAATAATGATAATGAAAATATAATGATGATGATGATGATGATGATAATGATAATAATGATAATAATAATATAATGATGATGATGATAATAATGATAATAATGATAATGATAATATAATGATGATGATGATAATGATAATGATGATAATGATAATATAATGATGATGATAATATAATGATGATGATGATGATAATAAGGATAATAATGATAATGAAAATATAATGATGATGATGATGATGATAATGATAATAATGATAATAATATAATGATGATTATGATGATGATTATCATCATCATCATTATATTATCATTATCATTATTATCATAATCATCATGATTATCATTATCATCATCATCATCATCATATTATCATATAATGATGATGATGATGATGATAATATAATAATAATGATGATGATAATGATAATGATGATAATGATGATAATGGTAATATAATGATAATAATAATAATGATGATGATGATAATAATGATAATGATGATAATAATAATAATGATGATGATAATGATAATGATGATAATGATGATGATAATAATAATAATAATAATAATAATGATGATCATGATAATATAATAATAATGATAATGATAATGATGATAATGATGATAATGGTAATATACTGATAATAATATTAATGATGATGATAATGATCATGATAATATAATGATGATAATGTTGATGATGATGATAATAATAATGATGATGATAATAATGATGATGATAATGATCATGATAATAATCAGAATGATAATAATAATAATAATAATAATGATCATGATGATCATGATAATATAATGATGATAATGATGATTAAATGATGATAATGGTAATGTAATGATAATAATAATAATGATTATGATAATGATCATGATAATATAATGATGATAATAATGATGATAATAATAATGATCATGATAATGATGATGATGATGATAATAATGATGATAATGATAATGATGATGATAATAATGATAATAATAATGATAATGATGATAATGATAATGATGATAATAATGATAATACTAAGGATAATGATGATGATGATGATAATAATGATAATTATGATAATTATTTTGACCCGTGTAGTGATAAATGTTAATATTTTATTGTGAATGTATTTTTAATTGGTTTATTGTGGAAATTTGGGCTTGATCCCTTGTTAGCAGCTCCAAGTCCCTGCGGGGAGATGGCCATCTGTCGGGAGGGCTTTGATGGTGTTCCTGCCTGGCATTAGGAAGGTGGAGGACCACAGAGGTATTTGGAGGCTGGGTGGCCATCTGTCGGGAGGGCTTTGATGGTGTTCCTGCCTGGTATTAGGAAGGTGGAGAATCACTGAGGTATTTGGAGGCTGGGTGGCCATCTGTCGGGAGGGCTTTGGTGGTGTTCCTGCCTGGCATTAGGAAAGTGGAGGACCACAGAGGTATTTGGAGGCTGGATGGCCATCTGTCGGGAGGGCTTTGATGGTGTTCCTGCCTGGTATTAGGAAGGTGGAGAATCACTGAGGTATTTGGAGGCTGGGTGGCCATCTGTCGGGAGGGCTTTGGTGGTGTTCCTGCCTGGCATTAGGAAAGTGGAGAACCATTGAGGTATTTGGAGGCTGGATGGCCATCTGTCGGGAGGGCTTTGATGGTGTTCCTGCCTGGTATTAGGAAGGTGGAGAATCACTGAGGTATTTGGAGGCTGGGTGGCCATCTGTCGGGAGGGCTTTGGTGGTGTTCCTGCCTGGTATTAGGAAGGTGGAGAATCACTGAGGTATTTGGAGGCTGGGTGGCCATCTGTCGGGAGGGCTTTGGTGGTGTTCCTGCCTGGCATTAGGAAAGTGGAGAACCATTGAGGTATTTGGAGGCTGGATGGCCATCTGTCGGGAGGGCTTTGATGGTGTTCCTTCCTGGTATTAGGAAGGTGGAGAATCACTGAGGTATTTGGAGGCTGGGTGGCCATCTGTCGGGAGGGCTTTGGTGGTGTTCCTGCCTGGCATTAGGAAAGTGGAGAACCATTGAGGTATTTGGAGGCTGGATGGCCATCTGTCGGGAGGGCTTTGATGGTGTTCCTGCCTGGTATTAGGAAGGTGGAGAATCACTGAGGTATTTGGAGGCTGGGTGGCCATCTGTCGGGAGGGCTTTGGTGGTGTTCCTGCCTGGCATTAGGAAAGTGGAGAACCATTGAGGTATTTGGAGGCTGGATGGCCATCTGTCGGGAGGGCTTTGATGGTGTTCCTGCCTGGTATTAGGAAGGTGGAGAATCACTGAGGTATTTGGAGGCTGGGTGGCCATCTGTCGGGAGGGCTTTGGTGGTGTTCCTGCCTGGTATTAGGAAGGTGGAGAATCACTGAGGTATTTGGAGGCTGGGTGGCCATCTGTTGGGAGGGCTTTGGTGGTGTTCCTGCCTGGCATTAGGAAAGTGGAGAACCATTGAGGTATTTGGAGGCTGGATGGCCATCTGTCGGGAGGGCTTTGATGGTGTTCCTTCCTGGTATTAGGAAGGTGGAGAATCACTGAGGTATTTGGAGGCTGGGTGGCCATCTGTCGGGAGGGCTTTGGTGGTGTTCCTGCCTGGCATTAGGAAAGTGGAGAACCATTGAGGTATTTGGAGGCTGGATGGCCATCTGTCGGGAGGGCTTTGATGGTGTTCCTTCCTGGTATTAGGAAGGTGGAGAACCACTGAGGCATTCGGAGGCTGGGTGGCCATCTGTGGGGAGGGCTTTGATGGTGTTCTCCTTCTCTGCAGTGAATTACCCCCCTCCGCCGCCGCCGCCGGCCCTGGCCATCTGCCCCCCGGACCACCATGGCTCCATGCCCGTAGTCTGCTACCCGTCCAAGGAATCCATCCTGAGCCCGGGACCCCCCGAACACACCACAGTGATGCGCCGCACCACGATCTTGGCCCTCTTCTCGGTGGTCCTGATTTACCTGGTCACGGGCGCCTTTGTCTTCCGCCACCTGGAACACCCCCACGAGGTCCGGCAGCAGGTGACACTCCAGGCCCACCTGGACCGGTTCCTACGGCTGCACCCGTGCGTCGCTCCCGAGGAGCTGGAGGACCTCATCCAGGTGACCGATGCTGCCACTTTTGGACTCTTGCTTGCTGAGGTCTTTTTACAAAGTGAAAAACTTGGCATTATGTGTTCCCAGGAGAGAGTTTCTCACCCGGTCTCAGCCACTGATTGAGGTTCCAGGTTTTAGGCTGCCACTTTTGGACTCTTGCTTGCTGAGGTGTTTTAACAAAGTTAAAAACTTGGCATTGTACTAGATTTCTGGTGGCGCTGCGAGAAGGTCCTCCGTTGGGCTCAGATCGCATTGTACTCAGTGGTCTGTGGTTTGCTATGTTTGGACGTATAATTGTATTTCATTTGATATGTTTTTATTTTTTTAACGACTGTAACGAAGCCACCCCATTAAATAAATTAATTATTTATGTAATATAAATAAATAATTTAATTTATATAATAAATTAATTATTTATTAATAAATAATAATAATAATAATAATAATTACTATTGACACAAAAACACAAAAACGAGATCTATATGCTTGATTTTGTATCACAAAATCACAAGTCGAACATTTCCCGTGTTTAGGACTGTGTGATATTATTATTATTATTATTATTATTATTATTATTATTATTATTACTATTGACACAAAAACACAGTATCAAACGAGATCTATATGCTGGATTTCGTATCACAAAATCACAAGTCGAACATTTCCCGTGTTTAGGACTGTGTGATATTATTATTATTATTATTATTATTATTATTACTATTGACACAAAAACACAGTATCAAATGAGATCTATATGCTGGATTTTGTATCACAAAATCACAAGTCGAACATTTCCCGTGTTTAGGACTGTGTGATATTATTATTATTATTATTATTATTACTATTGACACAAAAACACAGTATCAAATGAGATCTATATGCTGGATTTTGTATCACAAAATCACAAGTCGAACATTTCCCGTTTAGGACTGTGTGATATTATTATTATTATTATTATTATTATTATTATTATTACTATTGACACAAAAACACAGTATCAAATGAGATCTATATGCTGGATTTTGTATCACAAAATCACAAGTCGAACATTTCCCGTGTTTAGGACTGTGTGATATTATTATTATTATTATTATTATTATTATTATTATTATTACTATTGACACAAAAACACAGTATCAAATGAGATTTATATGCTGGATTTTGTATCACAAAATCACAAGTCGAACATTTCCCGTGTTTAGGACTGTGTGATATTATTATTATTATTATTATTATTATTATTATTATTATTACTATTGACACAAAAACACAGTATCAAATGAGATCTATATGCTGGATTTTGTATCACAAAATCACAAGTCGAACATTTCCCGTGTTTAGGACTGTGTGATATTATTATTATTATTATTATTATTATTATTATTATTATTATTACTATTGACACAAAAACACAGTATCAAACGAGATCTATATGCTGGATTTCGTATCACAAAATCACAAGTCGAACATTTCCCGTGTTTAGGACTGTGTGATATTATTATTATTATTATTATTATTATTATTACTATTGACACAAAAACACAGTATCAAATGAGATCTATATGCTGGATTTTGTATCACAAAATCACAAGTCGAACATTTCCCGTGTTTAGGACTGTGTGATATTATTATTATTATTATTATTATTACTATTGACACAAAAACACAGTATCAAATGAGATCTATATGCTGGATTTTGTATCACAAAATCACAAGTCGAACATTTCCCGTTTAGGACTGTGTGATATTATTATTATTATTATTATTATTATTATTATTATTACTATTGACACAAAAACACAGTATCAAATGAGATCTATATGCTGGATTTTGTATCACAAAATCACAAGTCGAACATTTCCCGTGTTTAGGACTGTGTGATATTATTATTATTATTATTATTATTATTATTATTATTATTATTATTATTATTACTATTGACACAAAAACACAGTATCAAATGAGATTTATATGCTGGATTTTGTATCACAAAATCACAAGTCGAACATTTCCCGTGTTTAGGACTGTGTGATATTATTATTATTATTATTATTATTATTATTATTATTATTATTACTATTGACACAAAAACACAGTATCAAATGAGATCTATATGCTGGATTTTGTATCACAAAATCACAAGTCGAACATTTCCCGTGTTTAGGACTGTGTGATATTATTATTATTATTATTATTATTATTATTATTATTATTATTACTATTGACACAAAAACACAGTATCAAATGAGATCTATATGCTGGATTTTGTATCACAAAATCACAAGTCGAACATTTCCCGTGTTTAGGACTGTGTGATATTATTATTATTATTATTATTATTATTATTATTACTATTGACACAAAAACACAGTATCAAATGAGATCTATATGCTGGATTTTGTATCACAAAATCACAAGTCGAACATTTCCCGTGTTTAGGACTGTGTGATATTATTATTATTATTATTATTATTATTATTATTATTATTATTACTATTGACACAAAAACACAGTATCAAATGAGATCTATATGCTGGATTTCGTATCACAAAATCACAAGTCGAACATTTCCCAAGTGTTTAGGACTGTGTGATATTATTATTAATATTAATATTATTGATGGAGCAAGCACGCTCCCTTGAGGCAGGCCGGAGCAGTACCTATTGATCTACTCACATTTGCGTGTTTTGAAACTGCTAGGTTGGCCTGCATTAAGTACCTTTACCTTCCTACCAATGGGAGCAGTACCTATTACTCTACTCACATTTGCATGTTTTCGAACTGCTAGGTTGGCAGAAGCTGGGGCTAACAGGGGGAGCTCACCTGCCGGGTGTAATCCTTTTCTCTGCCCTTCTTCCCAGCAAGTCACCGAGGCCATGGGAGCCGGCGTGAACCCGGTGGTCAACAACACAGGCATCAACAACTCCCACTGGGATATGAGCAGCGCCTTTTTCTTCGCCGGCACCGTCATCACCACCATCGGTACTGACTTTGGAAAATTCCTTCCCAACCGTAGGAGCTGTTCAACAGTGGAACTCACTGCCGCAGAGTAAAGAGAGGCTGGGTGGCCATCTGTCGGGGCTGCTTTGATTGTGCTTTTCCTGGGTTGGATCACTTGGCCCAAGCGGCTCTCTTCCAATCTCTATATATATAAAAGGGTAATGAAATTTCGGCCTCGGACAAAACAACAAAACTACACATCCCAGACACACTAAACTTGGCAGCACAACCCCTCATCCATGCCTCTACGTTCATACAACAAAAAGAAAAGAAAAATCAAGTCCTAATTAGAGGGAGAGGAAGAATTGTTTTTATCCAATTGCTGCCAGTTAGAAGGCTAAGCTCCGCCCACTTGGTCTCCTAGCAACCTACTCAGCCCAGGAGATGGCCACCCAGCCTCTTAATAATAATAATAATAATAATAATAATAATAATAATAATAATAATAATAATACAATCCTAAGGTTAGCAGATACCCCTAAGGATCATCCAGTTCAACTTCCTTATATCATGCAGGAGGACACAATCCAACCACTCCTGACAGATGGCCATCCAATATCTGCACAATAATAATACACATCGAATCATAGCATCAGACAGTTAGAAGACACCCCTAAAGGCCATCCAGTCCAATCCAATTTTGCCATACAGGACACAATCCAAGCACTCCCAACAGATGGCCACCCAGCCTCTCAATACTAATAATAATAATAATAATAATAATAATAATAATAATAATAATAACAACATCATCATACAATCCTAAGATTTGAAGAGACCCCTAAGGATCGTCCAGATCAACTTCCTTCTACCACGCAGGAGGACACAATCCAAGCACTCCCAACAGATGGCCATCCAGCCTCTCAATACTAATACTACTACTACTACTACTACTACTAATAATAATAATAATAATAATAATAATAACAACATCATCATACAATCCTAAGATTTGAAGTGACCCCTAAGGATCGTCCAGATCAACTTCCTTCTACCACGCAGGAGAACACAATCCAAGCACTCCTGACAGATGGCCATCCAGCCTCAACAAGTTCTCACCAACACCACCAGACAACGCCACAGCAACGAGTGGCTGGGCACAGCTAGTTCTCTATAATTGTATCGTTGCGATATTGTTAAATTTGATTTCCTTTAATGTTTCGACACAAAGTGGTTAACATCATGGTTTCCATACTTCATTGGGTTCCAAAACAAAGCCCAGCCTTAGTAGTCAGTTGGTTACAGGTAGAATAGACTAGATCATACCGATGGGTCCTGACATTTGTGTTGATCCGCAGTCTTTCTTTTCCCCGTTGCTACCCAACAGGATTCGGGAACATTTCCCCCAAGACCGATGCCGGCCGGCTCTTCTGTATCTTCTACGCTATTGTGGGAATCCCTCTCTTCGGGATGCTGCTCGCGGGAGTCGGAGACCTTTTGGGATCCTCTCTCCGGAAAGCCATTGGCAAAGTGGAAGACGTTTTTTTGGTGAGCAGAAATGGTGTTGTATAAGTATAAGCCTGGTTTTTCAGCCCTTTTTTTAAGACTGAAAAAGCCCCCCTCGGCTTATACTCAGGTGAGTGTCCTGGTTGGCTTATATTTGGGTCAGCTTATACTCGAGAATATATGGTACATTTATCATTTTTCTCTATTATTATTGGTCTTATTTTTCTCTATTATTGTTGCTACTATTACATTTATTTTACTCTATTTTTATTATTATTAATACATTTATTATTTCACTCTGATCCTATTATTATTATTGCATTTATTATTTCACTCTATTTATTATTACATGTATTATTTATTTATTACAATATTTATATCCCGCCTTTCTCACCCATCAGAGGACTCAGGGCGGCTTACAAAAAACACATACAGTAGAGTCTCACTTATCCAACATAAACGGGCCGGCAGAATGTTGGATAAGCGAATATGTTGGATACTAAGGAGGCATTAAGGAAAAGCCTATTAAACATCAAATTAGGTTATGATTTTACAAATGAATCACCAAAACATCATGTTAGACAAAAAAATTGGCAGAAAAAGTAGTTCAATATGCAGTAATGCTATGTAGTAATTACAGTATTTATGAATTTAGCACCAAAATATCACGATATATTGAAAACATTGACTACAAAAATGCGTTGGATAATCCAGAACGTTGGATAAGCGAGTGTTGGATATGTGAGACTCTACTATATATAAAGATTGTACAGTGCACTATAAATCAGTTAAAATTATTATTAACTTACATCAGTATTCATAAAACACATTATAAAATACAGATAGGCGTGTTATTTTACTATGTTTATTATTATTATTATTATTATTATTATTATTATTATTATTATTATTATTATTACAGTAGAGTCTCACTTATCCAACATAAACAGGCCGGCAGAATGTTGGATAAGCGAATATGTTGGATAATAAGGAGGGATTAAAGAAAAGCCTATTAAACATCAAATTAGGTTATGATTTTACAAATTAAGCACCAAAACATCATATTGAACAACAAATTTGACAGAAAAAGTAGTTCAATATGCAGGAATGCTACGTAGTAATTACTGTATTTACTAATTTAGCACCAAAATATCACAATGTATTGAAAACATTGACTACAAAAAATATTGACTACCAAAAGGCAGACTGCGTTGGATAATCCAGAGCATTGGATAAGCGGATGTTGGATAAGTGAGACTCTACTGAATTATTATTACAGTAAAGTCTCACTTATCCAACATTCTGGATTATCCAACACATTTTTGTAGTCAGTGATTTCAAAATATCATGATATTTTGGTGCCAAATTTGTAAATACAGTAATTACTACATAACATTACTGCGTATTGAACTACCTTTTCTGTCCAATTTGTTGTATAACATGATGTTTTGGTGCTTAATTTGTAAAATCATAACCTAATTTGATGTTTAATAGGCTTTTCCTTAATTCCTCCTTATTATCCAACATATTCGCTTATCCAACATTCTGCCGGCCCGTTTATGTTGGATAAGTGAGACTCTACTGTACTTCTGAAACATGGCCAAACAGCCCAAAAGACATACCACAACCCACTTCACCTGTTTGCTGTGTTCCATTGAAGTAACTACAATATTTACATAGCATGGCCGGAGCGTAACTTCTAAGCGTCCCACGAGACTGAGTGAAGCACACTTTCTCTCAACTGTCAACACCCTCATTCCAGAGCAGTTGGATAATCCAGAATGTTGGATAAGCAAGTGTTGGATAAGTGAGACTCTACTGTATATACAGTATATATAGTATGTCCTGTATATACAGGACAAATGTCCTGTTACATATCTGGAAACTGCACACTTTTCCCCTCTAGCAATAACTCTCTCTCTATGCATTTAACTCTTACACTACTGGAATTTCAGACACACACACTGTTCTGTCACGCGCTGGGCCTGTAACTATTGTCTTTGTATAGGACGTATACTTTATGCCCAGCGGGATGTTGAGGATTTCCCTGAAAAGGATGGTCTTTTGAGTCTTTAATGAGACAACAAAGTCTTTATTGATGAACAAATAATGAATCTTCAAGGAGTCAAATAACAATTCAAGGTTTCCTTAATAAACTGTTGGCCCTTTCAGTCTTGTCCCCAGAGGCTTTGGATAACCGTGAAAACCCTCTTATAACCTCTCCCAGGCTGTCTATTATATGGGTCTAGCTTTTTATTTTTTTCGTGTCAGGAGCAACTTGCATTGCTTCTGGAGTGAGAGAATTGGCCGTCTGCAAGGACGTTGCCCAGGGGACGCCTGGATGTTTTTGATGTTTTTACCATCCTTGTGGGAGGCTTCTCTCATGTCCCCGCATGGAGCTGGAGCTGAAAGAGGGAGCTCATCCACGCTCTCCCCAGGTGGGATTCGAACCTGGCAGCTTTCAGGTCAGCAACCCAACCTTCAAGTTACGAGGCTTTAACCCATTGCGCCACCGGAGGCTCCATGGGTCTAGCTGATGTGGGACCCACTACCGACTCCAAATGCGTCTGGGTATCAAGTGGACCTACCAACCAAGGCTTGCAGATGTTTCAGCTGGGGTTCCGTGGATCTGTGATGTTGTTCTCTCTTTGAGTCTTTAGAAACTTCAGGGCTGTTTCCCTCAGGAGCTGTGAGGCTGAGAGGCTGTTACTTCTCAGCCAGAGCTTCCCCTGGAATTTCTGTTTCTGATTCCTCGGATGTTCTATATCCCCGGATGTTCTTGAAATATGAAGCTTTTCTACGGGACGAGAATGTCTACGTCCTATAGCTTAGCTTCCTTAAGTGAGACTGACTTAAAAATGGCTCCTTCCCTCCCAGAGCCCTGAACAAGGGGCGGAACCAAACTTAATGATGATTGACAGGCGGCCCGTCCTATGATTGCAAACATTTGCAGCAAGAAAATAAAGTCGGAGCTTCTGGTACAGCCGTACCAGCACACACACAATTTGCTTTAAAGCATAAGTGAAATTTCAAACCTACACAATACAAAACTCCAATAATGTATCTTGTTAGCGAGTAGAGCGGAATCCAGCAGCGTCCAGTTAACACCATGTGCAAAAGACTCACACCAGGCAGAGGAATTGAAAGAACAAAAGAACTTTTCTCTTGCTTGTTGAGCTGAAATATAAAACAGTTCTGCAATCGTACAATGTCCATGTAGTTGCATAAGATCAATAACATCAGCATTCTATTTACAGCATAGCATATTCAAACTGCTACTTGACCGGAGCTAGAGAGCTTCTCCATTTCTGTGCTCTCCCTGCAAGCTCAGATTCCCAACTGACACACCCAGCCATCTGCCAGCAAACCGATACATTGTTTGAGGCGTGGCTTGCCTCTGCAAAAGCTCAGCTCCCTTTTTGCAGAGATCTTTTGCAAGCAACTTTGCAAGGATTTCTTTACACACACAGACATAGCAATTTGGCGCAATATATCTCACCCTTCTCCCCATAGAAATTCAATGTATAGGCCTGTTGCTTTCATGCCCCACTAATGCAGGGATCCACTACCGGATTCCTGCATGAGACGGATCACTTGGTAGGAACTTCCTTCTGGAACGCTGGCCCTCTTTCTTCTCTCCCCGACCCAGAAGTGGCAGGTCAGCGCGACCATCGTGAGGGTCCTCTCGGCCTTGCTCTTCATCCTCATCGGCTGCCTCCTCTTCGTCTCTTTGCCGACCATCATCTTCCAGCGCATCGAAGGCTGGACCCTCCTGGAGAGCATCTACTTCGTGGTCATCACACTCACCACCATTGGCTTCGGCGATTACGTCGCAGGTGGGTGCCGAGAGCCAAACAGAACAAATTATTATTATTTTAATCTTTTTATTAAGTGTTTCTATGCATAGAAAGAGTGAGAACAATGGTGGGTATAGGAAAGATAAAATGAGGGCAAAAAGGAGAAAGGGAAAAAAGAAGAAAAAAAGGAAATAATAATAATAATATTTATTTATTTACTAGCTGTGCCCGGCCACGCGTTGCTGTGGCAAAGTATGGTGGTATGGGAAATAAAGTATTGAGGAATTGGTGGTAGTTAAGGTAAAGGGTCCCCTGGGCTGAGTGGGTTGCTTAGGAGACCAAGTGAGCGGAGCTTAGCCTTCTAACTGGCAGCAATTGGATAAAAACAATTATTCCTCTCCCTCTAATTAGGACTTTATTTTTCTTTTCTTTTTGTTGTATCAACCTAGAGGCGTGGATGAGGGGTTGTGCTGTCAATTTTCAAGGTTGTGGGGTGTTTACCTTTGTTGTTTTGTCCGCTGCCGTGATGCCATCACTCTTTTATATAGATAGATTTATTTATTTGCTACATTTATATGCCGCCCTTCTCACCCCGAAGGGGACTCAGAGCGGCTTACAAATTAAATTGACATTCAATATTATATTAGTATAGTACAATACTGGTAACAAATTACTATATTGTACTGTATCAACATATTGTAATATTATTAGTAATATTACATGTAAAATATGATATATAATTAATATTATTATATTGTATTATTAGTATTATATCGTATTACAATATAATATTATGAATATTATATGTATATACAATATGTTATAATTATTACATATTATTGTAAATTATATTGTATATAATAATAATAATAATAATAATAATAATAATAATAATAATAATAAATTAGGAGAGGCAAAAAAAGAAAAAAAAGAAAATGTATATGTATATATGTGTGTATGTATGTGTGTGTGTATGTGTGTGTGTATATATATACACATATATACAGTAGAGTCTCACTTATCCAACATTCACTTATCCAACATTCTGGATTATCCAACACATTTTTGTAGTCAATGTTTTCAATATTTCATGATATTTTGGTGCTAAATTCGTAAATACAGTTATTATTACGTAGCATTACTGCGTATTGAACTACTTTTTCTGTCAAATTTGTTGTCTAACATGATGTTTTGGCCCTTAATTTGTAAAATCATAACCTAATTTGATGTTTAATAGGCTTCTCCTTAATCTCTCATTATCCAACATATTCGCTTATCCGACATTCTGCCGGCCCGTTTATGTTGGATAAGTGAGGTTCTACTGTATATGTATATATATATATATATATATATGCCTTCCAATTCATTCCTTTCAGGCATGTTTCATATCCATCTTATATACTGTATATACTCGAGTATAAGCCTAGTTTTTCAGCCCTTTTTTAAGACTGAAAAAGCCCCCCCTCGGCTTATACTCGGGTGATGGTCCTGGTTGGCTTATATTTGGGTCAGCTTATACTCGAGAATATATGGTGCATTTATTATTTTTCTCTATTATTATATTTATTATTTTTCTCTAGTATTGTTGCTACTATTACATTTATTTTACTCTATTTTTATTATTATTAATAATACATTTATTATTTCACTCTGATCTTAATATTATTATTGCATGTATTATTTTCCTGTATTTATTATTACATGTATTATTTTCCTGTATTTATTATTATTATCATTATTACATGTATTATTTTACTCTATTATTATTAAAAGGATACATAAGCACATTTACATTGAAGAAGATGAGAATAATGATTTAATCAGAGTTGGACAATCTTATCTTAAATTTGAGCTTTATGTAAATATTCAAAAGCATTTAACCTACTGATGCCTCAATTAATGTAATTTTATTGGTATCTATTTTTATTTCTGAAATTTACCAATCTCGGCTTATACTTGAGTCAATGTTTTCCCAGTTTTCTTGTCGTAAAATTAGGTGCCTCGGCTTATATCCGGGTCGGCTTATACTCGAGTATATACGGTAGTTCAGTACGCAGTAATGTTATGTTGTAATTACTGTATTTACAAATTTAGCACCAAAATATCACGATATATTGAAAACATTGACTACAAAAATGCATTGGATAATCCAGAACCTTGGATAAGTGAGTCTTGAATAAGTGAGACTCTGTGGATTATCATTATCATTATTATTATCATCATTATATTATCATTATTATCATCATTATCATTATTATTATCATCATCATCATCATCATCATCATCATCATCATCATTATATTATCATTATATGTATTGTATATACAGTAGAGTCTCACTTATCCAAGCCTCACTTATCCAAGTTTCTGGATTATCCAAGCCATTTTTGTAGTCAATGTTTTCAATATATTGTGATATTTTGGTGCTAAATTCATAAATACAGTAATTACAACATAACATTACTTGGAATATTGGAATACTTTTTCTGTCAAATTTGTTGTATAACGTGATGTTTTGATGCTTCATTTGTAAAATCATAACTTAATTTGATGTCTAATAGGCTTTTCCTTAATCCCTCCTTATTATCCAAGATATTCACTTATCCAAGCTTCTGCCGGCCCGTTTAGCTTGGATAAGTGAGACTCTACTGTGTATATATATATATATATATATCAAATAAAAATCAGGAATAAGAAGGGAAGATATATAATGCAAAAAGGCTTAGCAAAAGTTGAGAATGAAACAATAACCCAAATGTCTCATAAATTTCCAAAGGTGACAAAGTCCGGAAACAGCCAGGAATCCTAGATACAGCATAAATCCACAATCAGGAAGATATAACTAGTAAGACTTGAACAGGAGTACATGAACAGGAATATAGAAAAGTTCCAGGATATATTAAATCCCAAAATCAAACCAGGAACAAGAGAATTCGGGCTTAGCTTCTCACTCTAACGCAGTGTTGCCTGAACTGAACAAAACGGTAAACAACTTATTGCTTAATAGACACCCATGAAAGCATTCTGTTTCCCATGAATTTCTTTCTCCGAATGATGCAATCTATTTTCAGCTTTCATTTGGCTCCATGGCCACATTCCAGAAGAGAAACATCAGGAGAGAATGCTTCTGTAGCATGGCAATACAGCCTGGAAAACTCACAGCAAGCCAGATCATTTTATTGTTTGATACTATAGACGTGATGACACTTCCCAAATGGAACGAGAGCCACAACATTAATGCTGACAATGGGATGGCATTATACTCGAGAGTCTCTCTCTCTTTTTTTTAGGTGATACGAAAAGCAGCGAGCACATCTGGTACCAGCCGATGGTGGTGGTTTGGATCCTGCTGGGCTTGGCTTATTTTGCCTCCATCCTCACCATGATCGGCAACTGGCTGCGGGTCCTGTCCCGGCGCACGAGGGCGGAGGTGAGGATGCCGTTTCGAACCCATTTCACGTTACCTGTGCGGATGGAACCAATGACAGTTGTTTTTATTAATTAATTATTATATATTTTATATCCGCTGCCACCAGTTATTAAATATGTTTTTATTTGAAAGCTGCCACCAAATTATAGAGGTTTTATAATGCTGCCACCAAATGTCAAGGGGATCATCAATTTTTGCCACCACTATAGGAATACGTAGCCACTAGCTACTTAGAGAGGAGACTTTTAAAATATTATTTTTCTTCTTTCTTGTTTGCTTTTGATTGTAAAATAGAAGACAGAAGCTGAGATGTTAAAAAGAACAATAACACGTTTATTGAGGCACAAGCTTAATGGTTACAATAACTTCTTTAGAGGCACTTAGATTAACAGTTGCAATGACAGAACTTCCTAAAATGTCACTTCTTTCTCCACAGCCTAAACCTGCAGTCACCCTGTGAAATTCAGTCACAGAAAATCTGTTCCTTATCTGGAAACAGACTACCTTAAAATAGTCACCAAACTTATTTTAAAATTGACTCAAAAATCAAACATTTGAGCCACCCTGATCCCTCAACCAGAATCAGTCTCCCGGTACCTCATAAGGGCACCGACTCTAAAAACTAACCTTCCCTATGGTTCTCTGACCACAGACTGATCTGTTTTTAAAATATTCCCTCCTTTTCCTCCAAACGGCGGTTGGCTCCGCCCTCATTACTATGGCAACCTGCCACAGAATGCTGAGCTGGCTACCCTCCCCCATGCACTGGTGACTCTAATACTTACCCTTTTAAACATAGTTAAACATGACTTTTAAAACGCAAATAAACATGACATCCATAAATCAAAATAAAAACACACTTCTTTACACCTGTGCGGATGGAACCAATGACAATCCTATTCCTAGAGCCTTCCCAACATTCCCTCCATGCTCAGAGAGACACTTCTGGTTCTGATGCGACCTATAATTACGCAATTTGGAACAACTCCAGTTTCTGTCAATTAAAGAACCAGATGGCATCAATTTTGCATGGCAGCGTATTAAACAGCTTTCATAATTAAGCGCCTTTCAATCTCATTGACCCTCCTGTTCAGATGGAGGGCAATAAAAATATCACGCGGGCCTTGTTGGTTTGTGTTTATTTTTTTAAAAAAAAAATTGGTATTTTATTTACTTATCGTGTCAGAAGCAAAGTGAGACTATAGCTATGATGTATAAAAAGACACAAAGTTAAAAACTTGCCTTGAACCAGGAACAAGAGAATTCAGGCTTAGCTTCTCACTCTGACACAGTGTTGCCTGAACTGACCTTAAAGTAAGAAACCTATTGAATAGACACCCATGAAAGCATTCCATTTCCCGTGAAATTAATTCCCAGCGTGTAATTTCTCTAAACGACGCAATCTATTTTCTTGTTGATTTCCATAGCTGCATGGGAACCCTCCACATCACTCAGCTCTTCACTCAATTCCTAATCTGCTGTTATTTTTTCTGTTTGTGTTTTTTATCTCATTTTATTGTGATTATTTGGGAGATGGAGGCGGGATATAAACTGGAGAATAAATGTAGTTGGGACCCACTTTAAATGCCATAATAATAATAATAATAATAATAATAATAATAATAATAATAATTATTATTATTATTATTATGGCTGCTTCGGATTCCCCTGAATGCCCTTCGGGCCCTGCACTTCACCCACAGTAATCCTCTCTAAATTATCAGTTAAACCATCTAGTGACTGGTCTATACTATTCTTATCAGGTAGATATCCATTGTATCTATTTCCTAACGCTTTCTCTTCAATTTCACAACAGATGGGAGATTTCACAGCGCACGCTGCCTCCTGGACAGGGAACGTGGCCTCCCAAATCCGTGTCCCGAACATGGCGTTTCCAGACAAGCTGCACAGGATGGGCACCTTGAAAGGGAAGCCGCTGTCGCCGTCAGCCATCATTCCGCAAGGGGAAAGCCAAGAGCTGGCGACGCCTCCGGCCCAACCGGAGCCATTGCCGGCGCCAGCCTTAGCACCATCACCACCATCACTGCCTCCGGCACCGTGTCCGAGTCCATCTCCTCGCACGTTGCAACGTGTGGCCCAAATGAACGCCCGCAACGCCGCGATCTTGCGACCCATCGACTACGCGGGCGAAAACCTGGCTTTCATCGACGACAGTTCGGATGCGCTGAGCGACGGAGGGCCGCCTTCTGCCCGGCCGCCCCGCCGCATGCGTCCTCGGGCCCGACACCGAGTCAACGCCGACGAGCCAGCAGGATTGCCCATGATCCTGCTGAGCCGGACCCGAGACAAAGGCGAGGCCGTTTAAGGACGGGACCAGGATGGCGCCTGGTTTGGAGCAATGTCCCTACACGTGGTGCAGTTCCCTTTACTCCATCGTTGTGCCCAGGAACTCAAGATGTCTTCGAGCTTCTTTCCACAAGGTGCTAACTGGAGCGTGCCCTTACTCGGATCTTATTCCCCCTCTTTTACTGCCAGGTCGACGCCCTTCCTTTTGACGCGGGGAAGTTTGCCTTCTTTTTGCACCCCTTACTTGGGGTGGGGTGGACGCCGTCCCTTCTGCATGATGCTCCTGACAGCCTTATCCCCCCTGTGGCACCCGAGTGTAAACCAGTGATTCCCAAAGTGGGCGCTACTGCCCCCTGGTGGGCGCTGCAGTGATCCAGGGGGGCGGTGATGGCATCTATTAGGGCACAGGGGCAGGGCTAGGAGAGGGGCGGGGCCTCTTCCCAAGTGCCGGAGACAAGGCTGAGAATCTATACCTCTCCTGAGGCGCCTGTTAGGACACAGGGGGCAGAGCTAGGGAAGGGGGCGGAGCCTCTTTCCAAGAGCCTGAGATAGGGCTGAGCCTCTATACCTCTCCTGAGAGGCCTTTTAGGACTAAAGGGAGGGGCTAGGGGTGGGAGTGGGGCCTCTTCCCAAGAGCCTGAGACAGGGATGAGCCTCTATACCTCTCCTGAGAGGACTTTTAGGACTAAAGGGAGGGGCTAGGGGCCTCTTTCCAAGAGCCTGAGATAGGGCTGAGCCTCTATACCTCTCCTGAGAGGCCTTTTAAGACTAAAGGGAGGGGCTAGGGGTGGGGGCGGGGCCTCTTCCCAAGAGCCTGAGACAGGGATGAGCCTCTATACCTCTCCTGAGAGGACTTTTAGGACTAAAGGGAGGGGCTAGGGGCCTCTTTCCAAGAGCCTGAGATAGGGCTGAGCCTCTATACCTCTCCTGAGAGGCCTTTTAAGACTAAAGGGAGGGGCTAGGGGTGGGGGCGGGGCCTCTTCCCAAGAGCCTGAGACAGGGATGAGTCTCTATACCTCTCCTGAGAGGACTTTTAGGACTAAAGGGAGGGGCTAGGGGCCTCTTTCCAAGAGCCTGAGATAGGGCTGAGCCTCTATACCTCTCCTGAGAGGGCTTTTAGGACTAAAGGATGGGGCTAGGGGTGGGGGCGGGGCCTCTTTCCAAGAGCCTGAGATAGGGCTGAGCCTCTATACCTCTCCTGAGAGGGCTTTTAGGACTAAAGGGTGGGGCTAGGGGTGGGGGCGGGGCCTCTTCCCAAGAGCACAAGACAGGGCTGAGCCTCTGTAGACCTCCCCTGAGGTGCTTGTTAGAAGACAGGGACGAGGTATAGAGGTTCAGACCCATCAGGCACTTGGAGAGAGGCCCCGCCCCCTCCTCTATCCAGGACAGGGATAGAAGCTCAACCTGCCTCAGAGCTCGTAACTCCGCCCACCCCAGTCCTGGCCGCCCATTTGTGGCCCCGCCCACCTCCCCCTCGCAGACGAGCATCTTGGACTAGGGGAGAGGCTCAGCTCCGCCCTCTTGAGCAGGAGCCCCGCCCACCCCTCTAAGCCACACCCCTTTTCCAGGGGGCACTGAGACATATTTTTTCTGGAAAGGGGGCGGGAGGCCAAATAAGTTTGGGAACCACTGGTGTAAACAAAAGATCCCTGTGCTGCACCCGAGTGTTAGCGAGAACCTTGCCTGGGTGTATGGGCCAGTCACTCCTATCCTGTCCGTCCTCCCGGACGTTTCTCAAACTGCACCTGATGTAGGACCAGTCTCATTCCATTCCATCCCAGTTCCAAACGCCAGGCCAGCCTCCTGTTGCATGCCCTCCTCCTCAGCACCACCACTACCTTCAAGCGCACACGCACACAACCCCTCCGTCTTTGTGAGTCAGGTTAGAAGCATGCCTACACAACAGGGTTAAGCAACTTTCCTACTTGTTTCCTTCCCCATGCGGGAGCACCGTATCCTGAGAACTGCCATCTGTTTACTCTCTCAGCACCTTCATCAATAGCTACCACTTCCACTGTTCTTTGTAGGAAGCCGTGACGATTTATTTACTTATTTACGGTATTTATATTCCGCCCCGAAGGGGACTCAGGGTGGATTACAATGCACATACATATGACAAACATTCAATGCCGTTATTAGACATACAAACATATAGACAGACACAGAGGTAATTTAACATTTTTCCAGCTTCCGGCTTTATGAGGGTACGCTCAATTCCGGCCACTTCATCGTCCACTTGTGACACCGAGTCCTTGATGGAGTACTTCCTCATTCCTTTCCGCACGCTGCTGGAAGTTTTTATGGTGTCATAAATGAATTAAATTAGCCTCCCCGCATAAAGCGGTACCTAAACTTTCTACTTGACAGAAGCAACTGTCTTTCGAGCTGCTTAAGTCAACACCAAGCTAGGCTATTAATGGTCAGGAGCTCAATCCGATCTCATGACCTCTCGGCAAATAGTGATTTATTTTAGCTGGCTACTAACCAGCTGTGCCACAGCCCAGCCCTTGGGACTAGGAAACTACAGGAAAAGATATTCCACTTAAACATTAGGAAAAATGTTCTCATATTGAGGGCTGTTCAACACTGGAGTCTCCTCCTTTGAAGGCCTTCTGTTGAGAGTGCTTTGATTGTGTCTTCCTGCCCGACAGAAGGAAGTTGGCTATGTTAGGGCTTGACTACTGTCTTGGTGAAGGAGAAGCATGGAGCTGTGCATGCAGACACTTATGCTGCTCATACATTAATCTCACATCTCAGTCCGAGTGTCACATTGTCTATGAAGGTCTGCCATCGCCACCCATAACAATGGAGAGGGATATAACATTTGAAATACAGAGTTATGCCTCCCCACGAGAGCCTTGTCTTGCTAGACTCCTTCCTTGGGCGGTTGGATCAACGTAGGAAGTGCTCTTCAGCTGGGCAATGCTGGGAAAACCCAATGGGAGTGACATGGAGGAGGGTACCCATCTCTTCTCATCTTCCATCCTTCACTTCACAGATGTGCCTGTTCTTGACTCTCTGTACTGGAAGCATTTATTTTATTTGAGGGAGGGCGGGAGAAGGGGATTATGTCTTCCAGAAATTAAAGCCAAAAATTACACAAGTGTTGTTGTGTTTCTTTGAATATATATAAATAATACCTCAATCCAGGTGGAGCTGATCAAAGACATTGTATGGCTCGAAGCAAAGTGCAAGCTGATGGCATGCCTTCAGGCAAAGACGATCCCAGGCCCTGAGATTTCAGAGGCAAAATCTGTTGCACTTCGGCCAGAGTTCACCTTGCCCTTAGTACCAACCAGGGCTCCAAAAGCAGTAATAAATACAGTTTATTGAAGAAAGCACATATAAAAAGGGGAAATCCCCAAAAGGGATAAGAAAAGTAATCAGGAAAGGTAGTCAATAAGTAAACAGCCCAACCAAGTTGGTGAGAAGTAAAACACTTGAAATAATCTTAGACACGCAACACATACAGACAGATAGAGGTAATGCAATGTTTTCCAACTTCGGCTTCTGGAGGTTATGCACAATTCTGGCCATAGGGGGAGCTGTTGCTTAATCCACTATGACACCGAGTCCTTTAAAAAAAAAATATTTTTATTGAGTATTTTTGAACATAAAAAGAGTGAGAACAATCATAAATGTAGAAAAGAAAGTGAAAGGGGGGATGTGGTACGAAGAAAATAGAGAGGAAAAGAAAAAAGAGAAAAAACCAATGGAGATAAAAATAAAAATTATCAAAAAGAGAGAAAAATTAAAAAATTAAAAGTTGGAAAAAGAGTATAAAAAATCAAAAACACAAAAAAGAAAAAAGAGGGGAAAAAAGGTTGCACCTCCCATCTTTTCTTCTAGGTGATAAAGTATTTTTGTACTTGTTATCATTTATAAGTCCACACCGTCATTATATTTTTTGTAAAAAGTTCTATATAGGTTGTCAATGATGTCCAATCTGTTTTTTTGTTTGTTTTTTTTTGGTTTGCCATGATGGGTTTTCAAGTAATATGTCAGAGTATCCCTATTCTTTATGCTGAGTCCTTTTTGGTCATAGTATTTCCTCCTTGCTCTTTGATTGCCGGCATTTTTATAGTTTTGTAAATTAGAAAAAGAATCCAGGAAGAAATCAAGACATGAATCTGGCGAGGCCATTAATGCTAATCAAGGTGATTAATTACAACATTCACACTGGCCTCCAACAGACGAGAGTTCTTTCTCCTACCCTGGACCTTCCACTGATATATAAAGCTTCCTTGCTTAGCTTTTTCCAATATACCTCACAACCTCTGAGTGTGCCTGCCATAGATGTGGGCGAAATGTCAGGAGAGAATGCTTCCGGAACATGGCCATACAGTCCAAAAAACACACAACAACATTGCCTGTTTACCCAACAACAGATTTACCCAAAACATTCCCATCGTCTCGAAAAACACTTTTGCTTTCTGCCACAGAAGCACCAGGCTCAACCAGAAAATCCTTGTCCTTATCCTCAGACGCTTCATAGGTCTCAACACATTGAAAGCTAAAGAGCTTGTAAAGCGACATCTCCCATATTCCACAGCATTAACCATGGCAGTTAAATTGGTGTTAAACTGTCAGAGCGATTTGCTAGGCACACACGCAGCAGAAGTCGCTGACGAGAAAACACTAGATAAAAATTATGCTGGAGTCTTCAGCTCTCTATCAAAAGTTTTACTCATGAAAGGAATACACAGTTCTCATGCAGGCACAGACGGGAAGGAAAACAAAGAAGAAAATAAGATAGGAAGCAGAGGGCAATTTATCCCAGACTCTGCTGTCTGATGCAATCCAAGTTTGCAGGCACTTAACCCTTTACATACTGACATAGTAAACAGTACACAGTGCATGATGCAATCTCCAGCACACATTGCACCACCATGACTCAATTACATTTAAACAAATCTATATACAATCATTCCTACTTTAACACAAACTGCCTTCGTTCCACAGTGTAGATGCAAACTTGGGCAGTGAAGGAACTGGACAAAACCCTGACAACGCTCTTCGGGTATCCATGGCAAATACAGTCGTGATCTCTGAATCTAGAGGTTCAAAGAAGGATCATTGAAAAGGAGCCAAGAGCAAGAGAGACAATATGATGCCCCCGAGGACTTTTAATGGACTCCGTGCTTCGTGTAATGGATTTCCTGATGGTCTGCCAAGGCGGTGGGAGTTCAGCCGAGGAGGCGTTTCATCGAGCAAACTTTCCAAGTAATGCAAAAACCATGCTTCTTTCATAAGGTAATGGAAGGCCAATGGAAATCAGAATGAAAAGAGAGAGAACCTTAAGTCCCATTGTTGTCCGTTGTCATGACTTTGTTCTTATACATTCCGTTCTTGGACAAAGGAAAAACGTGGAATTTTTTAGCTCACTCTCTTCCTAACAAAAGTGGAGGAGGGATAGTTAGGACTGAACGTTAAGGTGGGTACCATTAATATAGCCGAGCATATATTAGGCATCTAAGCGGACACAATTGGGATCCGTTGGGGATGGGCTGGGCTTGGATGACATTTGGCTCACATTTCTCTTCTTTCTCCCCGCAAGAATGGATCAACCTATGACCAGCAAGGAGGCACTTGGTGCTTGGAAGGCTGTCCCGAAGAAACAGGTAATTTGTGCAAGCATATTTTTACCTATCATGGGTGTGACATTGATATAATAGGTGTATAAAAACATCCACGTGTTCGAGTGCAACGTTGAGTCCGAATTTCAAATCAATTGGTGAAGTGTTTACGGAGGTTTTAGATTTCGAACAAACGAACAATGATTTTTTTATTTATCTAGATAATTATTTATTTTACCTGTCACAGGTGTGACATCTATATAATAGATGTGTAAAAACATCCGTGTGTTCGAGTGCAACGTTGTGTCCGAATTTCAAAGCAATTGGTGAAGCGTTTATGGAGATTTTAGATTTCGAACAAACGAACAATGATTTTTTAATTTATCTAGATTATTATTTATTTTACCTGTCACAGGTGTGACATCTATATAATAGATGTGTAAAAACATCCGCGTGTTCGAGTGCAACATTGTGTCTGAATTTCAAATCAATTGGAGAACCGTTTACGGAGATTTTAGATTTCGAACAAACAAACATTGACATTTTTTATTTATATAGATTATTATTTATTTTACCTGTCACAGGTGTGACATCTATATAATAGGTGTGTAAAAGCATCCACGTGTTCGAGTGCAACGTTGTGTCTGAATTTCAAAGCAATCAGTGAAGCGTTTACGGAGATTTTAGATTTCGAACAAACGAACAATGATTTTTTAATTTATCTAGATTATTATTTATTTTACCTGTCACAGGTGTGACATCTATATAATAGATGTGTAAAAACATCCGCGTGTTCGAGTGCAACATTGTGTCTGAATTTCAAATCAATTGGAGAAGCGTTTACGGAGATTTTAGATTTCGAACAAACAAACATTGACATTTTTTATTTATATAGATTATTATTTATTTTACCTGTCACAGGTGTGACATCTATATAATAGGTGTGTAAAAACATCTGCATGTTCGAGTGCAACGTTGTGTCCAAATTTCAAAGCAATCGGTGAAACTTTTATGGAGGTTTTAGATTTCAAACAAATGAACATTGACTTTTATTTATCTAGATTATTATTTATTTTACCTGTCACAGGTGTGACATCTATATAATAGGTGTGTAAAAACATCCGCGTGTTCGAGTGCAATGTTGAGTCCAAATTTCAAATCAATTGGAGAAGTGTTTACGGATGTTTTAGATTTTGAACAAACGAACATTGACATTTTTTATTTATCTAGATTATTTATTTTACCTGACACAGGTGTGACATCTATATAATAGATGTGTAAAAACATCCGCGTGTTCAAGTGCAATGTTGTGTCCGAATTTCAAAGAAATCGGTGAAGTGTTTACGGAGGTTTTAGATTTCGAACAAACGAACATTGATATTTTTTATTTAACTAGATTATTATTTATTTTACCTGTCACAGGTGTGACATCTATATAATAGGTGTGTAAAAACATCCACGTGTTCAAGTGCAACGTTGTGTCCAAATTTCAAATCAATTGGAGAAGCGTTTACGGAGATTTTAGATTTCGAACAAACGAACATTGACACTTTTTTATTTATATAGATTACTAGCTGTGCCCGGCCACGCGTTGCTGTGGCAAAGTGGTGGTGGTATTGCTTAAAAATTGTAGTGTAATTTTTATTTGATGTTATTTGCATTTTTTTATTAATTTTATTGTAAGTTATATTTTTATTTATTATATTTTATTATTTTCTTGTATTATTTTTAGTTATTTTCTGTTATTATAGTATTTTATTGTATTAATTTTTTAGTGTTTTTTATTATTTTTTATTGGGTTGCTAGGAGACCAAGTTGGAGGAGCTTAGCCTTCTAACTGGCAGCAATTGGATAAAAGCAATCATTTCTCTCTCTCTAATTAGGACTTTATTTTTCTTTTATTTTTGTTGTATCAACCTAGAGGCGTGGATGATGGGTTGTGTTGTCAAATTTTGAGGTTGGGGGGCCTGTAGTTTTGTTGTTTTGTGGGTCGCCGTGATGACATCACTCTTTTATATATATAGATTATTTGTTTTCAGGACGGAGCTGAGAAGCACATATCGGCAGAGAAGGTGATCATGACAGAGGTGGAAAGTCTGCTTCAGGAAGGACTCGACAAGCTTGAGGCTGAAGAGGAGACCAAGGCTGAAGAGGAGAACGAGTCTGGAGAGGAGACCGAGTCTGGAGAGGAGACCGAATCTGGAGAGGAGACCGAGGAAGAAAAAGAAAGTCCAAATGGGATGGAAGAACGAGAGGAGCCCTTAGAGGAGGAGAGCCTCATGGAAGGAAAGGAGGAAAAGGAGGAGAAGGAGAGTCCCAGAATGGAAGAGGATGCCAAAGAGATGGCGGCACTGGTTATTTCTTTATTTACTTACTTACAGTATTTATTAGACATGTCCAAAAAATCGTTTTGAATTGTATATCGGAATTATTTCGGATTGTTCTCGCTTTTTGATACGCATTCCGAGACATTGTCTCACAGCGCAACCAGCAATGTAATTCGAACCATTGTTGGCCCATTCTCTAATTGTCTCTTAATGTTTTGTTAATTTCCCGCCCCCCAATTTTTTTTAAATATATTTTCAAAAATATTTTAATTTTTTTTTGTTTCTTCAACCTACCTTGAATGGGAGCTTAGCGCAGCCTAACATGGCTGCCTCTCCCCGGCCAATCAGAAGCTTCCACGATGGACACAAAGGTGGGGGCTAACGTCCTCTGTGTCCACATGGAAGATTGCCATACAAGCCCGGTGTGTAGCGATTGCGCATGCGCGTCCGCCATTTTAGAAACATTTAGAATCATTACGAATTTTTGGAAATATCCGAAATTTTTGGGTGAAAAAATCGGAAATACTTTCTATATTGAAGCGCCAGTGCTCCCTACTTTAGAAACGAGAATTGAAACATTTTTTTCATCGATCGGACATGCCTAGTATTTATGTTCTGCCCTTCTTTCTCACCCCGAAGGGTGGATCACAATGTACATATACATGGCAAATATTCAATGTCGTTAGACATACGACATATATAGACAGACACGGAGACAATTTAACATTTCCCAGCTTCTGGCTTCATGAGGGTATGCTCGATTCCGGCCACAGGGGGAGCTGCCGCTTCACCGCCCACTTGTGGCACCGAGCCCTTGGTGGAGTACTTCCTCATTGTGTTGTCCGATGACATTTGAAGTTGCTGCGATTTGAGGATGGAAGGAAGGGTTCTTATTTGGGGGCAATACACCCATTTGCCCCTTTGATGTCCCATTTTGCAGGAAGAAGAGGCGAAAGACACGTTCACTATTGAAAAGAAGACCTTGAGGTGGGAGAAACCGAGAAATACAAAACCTAACACTCCTCTTTTCTCAATATCAACCTCTTTTTGTCTCCCTTTTGTCCCGGTTCAGTGCTGTCTCTTTCTTTCTGTCTCATAGAATAATACACTTGGAAGAGACCACATAGGTCATCTAGTCCACACCCGCTGCCATGCAGGAAAGGCACAATCTAAGCTATCCCAACAGATGGCCATCCAGCGCTCTCTCTTTCTTTCGGACTCTCCTTTATCCCAGTTCAGTGCCGGAATCTCAGGCTGTCTATCTCTCTGTTGTTCATTATTGGCATGAACATGATGTTATTTATTTATTATTATTATTATTATTATTATTATTATTATTATTATTATTATTATTATTTTATGACACCGCAAACAAGATAGACATGCTGGATTTCATATCACAAAATCACAAGTTGAACACTTCCCAAGTGTCTAGGACTGTGTGATGTATTTTCGGATGATGCGTGCAGATCCCAGTCGGGTGGCCTTTTGCAGTTGGCAGATCGTGATTTTGTCAATGTCTATTGTTTCCAAATGCCGGCTGAGATCTTTTGATGTGCCCATCACCACCGGGACCACCTGCACTGGTTTCTGCCAGAGTCTTTGAAGTTCAGTCTTGAGGTCCTGATAGCGGCTGAGTTTTTCCTGTTGTTTTTCATCAATGCGACTGTCACCTGCGATGGCAACATCAATGATCAATGATCTTTTCCACAACTGTGATGTCTGGTGTGTTGTGTTCCAGAACTTTGTCAGTCTGGATTCGGAAGTCCCACAGTATCTTTGCGTGCTCATTTTCCAATACTTTTGCAGGTTTGTGATCCCACCAGTTCTTTGCTGCTGGGAGGTGGGACTTGAGGCATAAGTTCCAATGAATCATTTGGGCCACATAGTTGTGCCTCTGTTTGTAGTCTGTCTGTGCGATTTTCTTACAGCAGCTGAGGATATGATCAATGGTTTCGTCGGTTTCCTTGCACAGTCTGCATTTTGGGTCATCAACAGATTTTTCGATCTTGGCCTGAATTGCATTTGTCCTGATGTCTTGCTCCTGGGCTGCAAGGATCAGGCCTTCTGTCTCCTTCTTCAGGGTCCCATTCGTGAGCCAAAGCCAGGTCTTCTCCTTGTCAGCTTTTCCTTCAATTTTGTCAATGTTTTGTTGTGCCAGCTGTCAGCTCTAGTTTGTAGTGCGGTTCTCTTGTACTGGTTTTTTGTCTGCTGTGCTTTGAGGAGTTTTTGATTTTTGACTTCAATCAAAGCAGGTTCTTCCCTTTGCTTGACATCTTCTGCCAGGGCATGTTCTTCTTCTTTGACTGCTTGTTTGACTTGTAAGAGTCCTCTGCCCCCTGATCTTCTAGGCAGATATAGCCGGTCAACATCACTGTGAGGGTGCAGTGAATGATGAATGGTCATGAGTTTTCTTGTTTTTCTGTCCAAATTGTCCAGTTCCATCTGTGTCCAGTTTATGATGCCAGCAGTATATCTTATGACAGGTATGGCCCAGGTGTTTATGGCCTTGATGGTGTTGCCTCCATTGAGCTTGCTTTTGAGAATTTTTCTGACCCTTTGTGTGTATTCTTTGCTGACCACAGTTTTCACATGTTCATGCTTGATGTTGTCCAGCTGTAATATGCCCAGATATTAATAGGCCTCTGGCTGGTGACACTTTATATATAAATAACATGATGTTATTTATTATTATTATTATTATTATTATTATTATTATTATTATTATTCCACCCTTCTCACCCAAAGGGGACTCAGGGTGGATCACAATGCACATATACATGGCAAACATTCAGTGCCATTAAACATACGACATATAGACAGACACAGAGGCAATTTGACATTTTCCAACTTCCGGTGTTAGGTTCTCTTCTCTCAGTTGTGCTATGGGTCAGTCTTCCAAAGGAAAAAGCATCAAGACACGCTGGTAGATTCCAACAGATTTTATTGTACCGAATGCCAGAACCTTCTCTTTGGCCCACTTATATAGGGGCTCTCATATACCAGAGGGTCATTGAGGTTTTATGGCTGGCCCGTTTTATGGCTGGCATCTGTTCCTTGTCAGCCGACTGGAGATGTCAAGGACTGGAGATCATGACATCCGGCTTCATGAGGGTATGCTCGATTCCGGCCACAAGGGGGAGCTGCTGCTTCACCGACCACCTGTGACACCGAGTCCTTGATGGAGTACTTCCTCATTCTTTATGCTGCCGCCAATTAGTAAATTAAATAGGAGAACAAGCCCTATGAGGAGAGGCTTAAAGAGCTGGGCATGTTTAGCCTGCAGAAGAGAAGGCTGAGAGGAGACATGATAGCCATGTACAAATATGTGAGGGGAAGTCATAGGGAGGAGGGAGCAAGCTTATTTTCTGCTGCCCTGCAGACTAGGACACGGAACAATGGCTTCAAACTACAGGAAAGGAGATTCCACCTGAACATCAGGAAGAACTTCCTCACTGTGAGAAGGGCTGTTCGGCAGTGGAACTCTCTCCCCCGGGCCGTGGTGGAGGCTCCTTCTTTGGAGGCTTTTAAGCAGAGGCTGGATGGCCATCTGTCGGGGGTGCTTTGAATGCGATTTCCTGCTTCTTAGCGGGGGGTTGGACTAGATGGCCCTTGAGGTCTCTTCCAACTCTACTATTCTATGATTCTATGATTCTAGGAAAGAACACTTTCAAACCAGGAACAGGAAACTTTTCAAATGTTGTGACATATAGTGTTATTGTTATCTTACCTGAATGCCACTCTTTTTTTTCCAGGCCACCTCAAGAATTATGGGATAAATGCAGAAAGGTAAGAAATCTGGGGAAGATTACAGCTCGCTAGGCAGAAAATATCAGGATCACCGTAGCAGCCTGGAACTGACTGCTTCGGTTCTCTGCCATAAAGAAGGGAGGCTGGGTTCAGGGCAGTGTAGACACGATATCGGTTTTGTGAAGGAATTAGGAATTGCCACTACCAGATACAGTGTTTGGTCAGACTCCTTCCCCACAAAACTCTGCCGCTTGCGTCCTCAACCAGCCGGTCACCCCTTCCCTTCGTCGCCAAATATGCTGCATTGAGGAAGCAAGTGGCAGAGTTTTGTGGGGAAGGAGTTGCCAAGCTCATTCCTCGCTATGATAAGTGCCTAGATTTGAAAGGCGACTCTGTTGAGAAGTGGTATTTGGGTGTGGCTTTCAACTGCATATGGTAAATGTTTTCTCCTATACTTTTTGAGGACGCAAGCAGCAGAGTTTTGTGAGGAAGGAGTTGCCAAGCTCATTCATCGCTATGATAAGTGCCTAGATTTGAATGGTGATTATGTTGAGAAGTGGTATTTGGGTGTGGCTTTCAACTGCATATGGTAAATGTTTTCTCCTATACTTTGTTCATTTTTAATTCCAAAACGTAATCTACTTTCTGGATAACCCTTGTGTATTGCAGGGTGTTTTAGCGGGAGCTCTTTAGAACTGTTATTCTCAGTGCTTGTGGAAAGATGGAAATAAATCAGTTGCCTTCAGCGAATTGTTGTTGTGAACTTGATTTCAACTCCAAAAACTTCCAGAAAGCATGGTATGAAACAGACTTGGGCATAGAGTATAAAAGGCATCGCTCTTCTAACTTGATTCCATTTGCTTTGCAGAAATTAATTGGTGACGTGGATGTTATCAATGACAGTGTAAGCGGAGCGAGGAGGAGGTTGTCTACTCATCCTCTCTCCTACTTCACCAGGTGAGGAGTTCTCTGGGTCTGTTTAGACAGAGAGTTTCATCTATGTTGACGATCATGTCATCACCGCTCAAGTAGAGAGTTTTGAAATGGTCGAATAGAAGCTCTCTGAAGTTTTAGGTGCTCTTACTGGCTATTACAGGGAAATCCAGCTGATTCCTAATCCATCTAAAACACAGAACTGACAATTCTACTAAAACAAGACTTTCATCTATGCTGACGATCGTGCCATCACAATTTTGAAATGGTCGAACAGATGCTCTCTGAAGCTTTAGGTGCTCTTACTGGCTATTACTGGGAAATCCAGCTGATTCCTAATCCATCTAAAACAAGACTTTAATTCTACTAAAACAAGACTTTCATCTATGCTGACGATTGTGCCATCACAATTTTGAAATGGTCGAACAGAAGCTCTCTGAAGCTTTAGGTGCCTTTACTGGCTATTACAGGGAAATCCAGCTGATTCCTAATCCATCTAAAACACAGAACAGACAATTCTACTAAAACAAGACTTTCATCTATGCTGACGATCGTGCCATCACAATTTTGAAATGGTCGAACAGAAGCTCTCTGAAGCTTTAGGTGCTCTTATTGGCTATTACTGGGAAATCCAGCTGATTCCTAATCCATCTAAAACAAGACTTTAATTCTACTAAAACAAGACTTTCATCTATGCTGACGATTGTGCCATCACAATTTTGAAATGGTCGAACAGAAGCTCTCTGAAGCTTTAGGTGCTCTTACTGGCTATTACTGGGAAATCCAGCTGATCCCTAATCCATCTAAAACAAGACTTTAATTCTACTAAAACAAGACTTTCATCTATGCTGACGATCGTGCCATCGCAATTTTGAAATGGTCGAACAGAAGCTCTCTGAAGCTTTAGGTGCTCTTACTGGCTATTACAGGGAAATCCAGCTGATTCCTAATCCATCTAAAACAAGACTTTAATTCTACTAAAACAAGACTTTCATCTATGCTGACGATCGTGCCATCGCAATTTTGAAATGGTCGAACAGAAGCTCTCTGAAGCTTTAGGTGCTCTTACTGGCTATTACTGGGAAATCCAGCTGATCCCTAATCCATCTAAAACAAGACTTTAATTCTACTAAAACAAGACTTTCATCTATGCTGACGATCGTGCCATCACAATTTTGAAATGGTCGAACAGAAGCTCTCTGAAGCTTTAGGTGCTCTTACTGGCTATTACTGGGAAATCCAGCTGATCCCTAATCCATCTAAAACAAGACTTTAATTCTACTAAAACAAGACTTTCATCTATGCTGACGATCGTGCCATCACAATTTTGAAATGGTCGAACAGAAGCTCTCTGAAGCTTTAGGTGCTCTTACTGGCTATTACTGGGAAATCCAGCTGATTCCTAATCCATCTAAAACACAGAACTGACAATTCTACTAAAACAAGACTTTCATCTATGCTGACGATCGTGCCATCATAATTTTGAAATGGTCGAACAGAAGCTCTCTGAAGCTTTAGGTGCTCTTACTGGCTATTACTGGGAAATCCAGCTGATTCCTAATCCATCTAAAACACAGAACTGACAATTCTACTAAAACAAGACTTTCATCTATGCTGACGATCGTGCCATCACAATTTTGAAATGGTCGAACAGAAGCTCTCTGAAGCTTTAGGTGCTCTTACTGGCTATTACTGGGAAATCCAGCTGATTCCTAATCCATCTAAAACACAGAACTGACAATTCTACTAAAACAAGACTTTCATCTATGCTGACGATTGTGCCATCACAATTTTGAAATGGTCGAACAGAAGCTCTCTGAAGCTTTAGGTGCTCTTACTGGCTATTACTGGGAAATCCAGCTGATTCCTAATCCATCTAAAACACAGAACTGACAATTCTACTAAAACAAGACTTTCATCTATGCTGACGATTGTGCCATCGCAATTTTGAAATGGTCGAACAGAAGCTCTCTGAAGCTTTAGGTGCTCTTACTGGCTATTACTGGGAAATCCAGCTGATCCCTAATCCATCTAAAACAAGACTTTAATTCTACTAAAACAAGACTTTCATCTATGCTGACGATTGTGCCATCACAATTTTGAAATGGTCGAACAGAAGCTCTCTGAAGCTTTAGGTGCTCTTACTGGCTATTACTGGGAAATCCAGCTGATCCCTAATCCATCTAAAACAAGACTTTAATTCTACTAAAACAAGACTTTCATCTATGCTGACGATTGTGCCATCGCAATTTTGAAATGGTCGAACAGAAGCTCTCTGAAGCTTTAGGTGCTCTTACTGGCTATTACTGGGAAATCCAGCTGATCCCTAATCCATCTAAAACAAGACTTTAATTCTACTAAAACAAGACTTTCATCTATGCTGACGATTGTGCCATCACAATTTTGAAATGGTCGAACAGAAGCTCTCTGAAGCTTTAGGTGCTCTTACTGGCTATTACTGGGAAATCCAGCTGATCCCTAATCCATCTAAAACAAGACTTTAATTCTACTAAAACAAGACTTTCATCTATGCTGACGATCGTGCCATCACAATTTTGAAATGGTCGAACAGAAGCTCTCTGAAGCTTTAGGTGCCTTTACTGGCTATTACAGGGAAATACAGCTGATTCCTAATCCATCTAAAACACAGAACAGACAATTCTACTAAAACAAGACTTTCATCTATGCTGACGATCGTGCCATCACAATTTTGAAATGGTCGAACAGAAGCTCTCTGAAGCTTTAGGTGCTCTTATTGGCTATTACTGGGAAATCCAGCTGATCCCTAATCCATCTAAAACACAGAAAAGACAATTCTACTAAAACAAGACTTTCAACTATGCTGACGATCGTGCCATCACCGCTCACCAAGGCAGCTTTTTCCAACATAAACAAAACATGAAATTGCCAAAAGGAATACAAATACATACGACAAAGTTAAACATAATAAACACAATAAAACAAGCAGACAATTCTACTAAAACAAGACTTTAATCTATGCTGACGATTGTGCCATCACCGCTCAAGCATAGAGCTTTGAAACGGTCGAATAGAAGCTCTCTGAAGCTTTAGGTGCTCTTACTGGCTATTACAGGGAAATCCAGCCGATCCCTAATCCATCTAAAACACAGAAAAGACAATTCTACTAAAGCAAGACTTTCATCTATGCTAACGATCGTGCCATCACCGCTCAAGCAGAGAGTTTTGAATGGTCGAACAGAAGCTCTCTGAAGCTTTAGGTGCTCTTACTGGCTATTACAGGGAAATCCAGCCGATCCCTAATCCATCTAAAACACAGAACAGACCATTCTACTAAAACAAGATTTTAATCTATGCTGCAATCGTGTCATCACCGCTCAAGCAGAGTTTTGAAATGGTCGAACAGAAGCTTTCTGGAGCTTTAGGTGCTCTTCCTGGCTATTACAGGGAAATCCAGCTGATTCCAAAAGGAATACAAATACATACGACAAAGTTAAACATAATAAACACAATAAAACAAGAACAGACAATGCTACTAAAACAAGACTTTCATCTCCTTCCCCGAGTCTCCTGCCTCCGGTTGGCATTTATTAGTTTCCTGGAACAAAAATTAATGCTTCTATGGGAAGCAGCCGTATCAGTTTTCGCAACTAGAAACCTTTTTAGGTGGTCGGTGCTAATACGATTTCTGCGGTTAATTCCTTGCCTGCAGGGAGCGTCATCTTTTGGAATTTCGTCTTAATGCATAGATAAATTTCACCCTCTTCCCGGAATCTACCATATCTTCTCTCAATACCGTATATACCCGAGTATAACCCTTTTTTAGGGTTGAAAAAGCCCCTCTCGGCTTATACTTGACAACTCACCTCCCTTTTGATTATCCATTGTATAGACTGGGGAAAATGGGAATTGCAACCAAATAGCACTTGTGTCCTATTTAAGATTCCTACCGTATTTAACCTAGGTTTTCTCTCTCTCGTAAAGCCTAGGAAAGGTCTTCCACCATCCAGAAGTTCCTGATGCTGCCCAGGAGGAGAAGGTGAGTCTGAGCATTAATACGGTTCCTCATGTTGTGATGATCCCCAACCATAAAATTATTTTATGGTTTTTCAGTCTAACAGCTGAGTTACCTGTGTGCCATTACATCAGGGGTCCTCAACCTTCCTAATGCCGCGACCCCTTAATACGGTTCCTCATGTCGTGGTGACCCCCAACCATAACATTATTTCATGGTTTTTCAGTCTAACAGTTGAGTTACTTGTGTGCCATTACATCAGGGATTCTCAACCTTCCTAATGCCGCGACCCCTTAATACAGTTCCTCATGTCGTGGTGACCCCAAACCATAACATTATTTTATGGTTTTTCAGTCTAACAGTTGAGTTACCTGTGTGCCATTACATCAAGGATTCTCAACCTTCCTAATGCCGCGACCCCTTAATACGGTTCCTCATGTTGTGGTGACTCCTAACCATAACATTATTTTATGGTTTTTCAGTCTAACAGCCAAGTTACCTGTGTGCCATTGCATCAGTGGTTCTCAACCTTCCTAATGCCGTCACCCCTTAATACAGTTCCTCATGTCGTGCTGACCCCCAATCATAACAGTATTTTATGGTTTTTCAGTCTAACAGTTGAGTTACCTGTGTGCCATTACATCAGGGATTCTCAACCTTCCTAATGCCGCGATCCCTTAATACGGTTCCTCATGTCGTGGTGACCCCCAATCATAACATTATTTTATGGTTTTTCAATCTAACAGTTGAGTTACCTGTGTGCCATTGCATCAGTGGTTCTTAACCTTCTTTGCAGGAGCATCACGTTGTTGTTTTTGTTGTTGTCCTTGTTACAGAAAACGCTAGTTGAGGAGGTGGAACCCAAGCCACGGAAATATCGACCAATGTACGAGACTCTGGGAAGTTTTATTTATTTTATTTTATCTACGGTATTTACATTCCACCCTTTTTTCTCACTCAGAGCGGATCACGATGCACATCTACATGGCAAACATTCAGTGCTATTATTAGACATACAACATATATAGACAGACACAGAAGCAATTTAACATTTTTCCAGCTTCATGAGGGTCTGCTCGATTCCGGCCACAGGGGGAGCTGCCGCTTCACCGTCTACCTGTGACACCCGAGTCCTTGATGGGAGTACTTCCTCATTCTTACGCATACTTCTGGAAGTTTTTATGGTGTTGTAAATTAGTTAAATTGTAAAAAAACAAAATGGGAACAAATACAGCCTCAATGTTAATCATCATCATATAAATAATAAAGAGCCTTCAACAACCATGTAGTTTGCCTACCAGTTGAACCGCCCCTGTTCTCAATGTACCAGAATCGACTCTGGCTGCATCTACTTTCCTAAAAGGATATTTGCTGTGGGTTATCCAGGCTGTATGTCCACGTTCCGGAAGCATTCTCTCCTGACGTTTTGCCTGTATCTATGGCAGGCATCCTCAGTGGAATATGGCCATACAGCCCAGAAAATTCACAGCAATTCCGGCTATGAAAACCTTCGATAACACAGAATGTATTGTTGACATGTCCCTTTCCTTTTGCACCTCCAGGTTAGCCCGGCTGTTTACTTTCATTCCCCATGAGGGCAAACCGGTAGGCTTATTATTTTACTCTAATTATTATTACATTTATTTTTACTCTATTTATTATTATTATTACATTTATTATTTTACTCTGTTTATTATTGTTATTACATTTATTATTTTTCTCTATTATTATCGGTATTGCTGCAATTATTTTACCCTATTAATCATTATGATTCTACTCTATTATTATTGTTACTATTACATTTATTTTACTCTAGTTTTAATATTATCAATACATGTGTTATTTCACTGTGATCTTATTATTGTTATTACATTTATTATTTTACTCTATTTATATGACATTTATTATTTTACTGTATTTATTATTGTTATTACATTTATTATTTTTCTCTATTATTATCGGTATTATTGCAATTATTTTACCCTATTTATCATTATGATTACATTTATGATTCTACTCTATTATTATTGTTACTATTACATTTATTTTACTCTATTTTTAATATTATCAATACATGTGTTATTTCACTGGGATCTTATTATTGTTATTACATTTATTATTTTACTCTATTTAGATTACATTTTTTATTTTGCTGTATTTATTATTATTATTACATTTATTATTTTACTGTATTTATTATTGTTATTACATTTATTATTTTTCTCTATTATTATCGGTATTGCTGCAATTATTTTACCCTATTAATCGTTATGATTACATTTATGATTCTACTCTATTATTATTGTTACTATTACATTTATTTTACTCTATTTTTAATATTATCAATACATGTGTTATTTCACTGGGATCTTATTATTGTTATTACATTTATTATTTTGCTGTATTTATTATTATTACATTTATTATCTTATTGTATTTATTATTATTATTATTACATTTATTATTTTACTCTATTATTGTTGTTACTTTTACATTTATTTTACTCTATTATTATTATTATTATTATTATTACATGTATTATTTTATTGTATTTATTATTATTATTATTACATTTATTATTTTACTCTATTATTGTCGTTACTTTTACATTTATTTTACTCTATTTTTATTATTATTATTAATTTATTATTTTGCTGTATTTATTATTATTATTACTGTATTACATTTATTATTTTGCTCTATTTATTATTTTATTGCATGACACAGCAAACAAGATAGATATGCTGGATTTCGTATCACAAAATCACAAGTCGAACACTTCCCAAGTGTCTAGGACTGTGTGATGTATTCTCGGATAATGTGCGCAGTTATTTATTATTATTATTATTATTATTATTATTATTATTATTATTACATTTATTATTTTATTGTAATTATTATTATTATAGTTATTATATTTATTATTTTACTGTATTATTATTATTATTACATTTATTATTTTATTGTAATTATTATTATTATAGTTATTACATTTATTATTTTACTGTATTATTATTATTGCATTTATTATTTTACTTTATTTATTATTATTACATTTATTATTTTACTGTATTATTATTATTGCATTTATTATTTTACTTTATTTATTATTATTACATTTATTATTTTACTGTATTATTATTATTGCATTTATTATTTTACTTTATTTATTATTATTACATTTATTATTTTACTGTATTATTATTATTGCATTTATTATTTTACTTTATTTATTATTATTACATTTATTATTTTACTGTATTATTATGATTACATTTATTATTTTACGGTATTATTATTATTACATTTATTATTTTACTCTATTATTTTGCTGTATTATTATTATTACATTTATTATTTTACTGTACTTATTATTATTACAGTATTTTTATATTTTTGTCAGATGGGTCCGATAAGCATTGGATCCAATCTAGAAGGGAAGTTACTCATGCCTTTAATGTCTATGCCTTTTTTGCTGGGATTTGGAAGAGGTTGTTCTTCTTTAAGTCTGTTCATATTCTTGCAGAAAGCAGTCCTGAGAAAGCCGACCATGCTTCTGGGAGAGAGCATCTCAAGGTACAAAAGCCCTACCTGCCTAGATCTCACCTGTATATACGTACGATCTTATTTAAAAGGCCTCTCAGGAGAGGTATAGAGGCTCAGCCCTGTCTCACGCTCTTTGGAAGTGGCCCCGCCCCCATCCCTAGCCCCGCCCTTTAGTCCTGAAAGGCCTCTCAGGAGGAATATAGAGGCTCAGCCCTGTCTCACGCTCTTTGGAAGTGGCCCCGCCCCCATCCCTAGCCCCGCCCTTTAGTCCTGAAAGGCCTCTCAGGAGGAATATAGAGGCTCAGCCCTGTCTCACGCTCTTTGGAAGTGGCCCCGCCCCCATCCCTAGCCCCGCCCTTTAGTCCTAAAAGGCCTCTCAGGAGAGATATAGAGGCTCAGCCCTGTCTCATGCTCTTTGGAAGAGGCCCCGCCCCCACCCCTAGCCCCGCCCTTTAGTCCTGAAAGGCCTCTCAGGAGGAATATAGAGGCTCAGCCCTGTCTCACGCTCTTTGGAAGTGGCCCCGCCCCCACCCCTAGCCCCGCCCTTTAGTCCTAAAAGGCCTCTCAGGAGAGGTATAGAGGCTCAGCCCTGTCTCATGCTCTTTGGAAGAGGCCCCGCCCCCACCCCTAGCCCCGCCCTTTAGTCCTAAAAGGCCTCTCAGGAGAGGTATAGAGGCTCAGCCCTGTCTCGGGCTCTTGGAAGAGGCCCTGCCCCCACCCCTAGCCCCGCCGTCTGTGTCCCAACAAGCGCCTCATGAAAGATATAGAAGATTCTCAGCCTTGTCTCCGGCACTTGGGAAGAGGCCCCGCCCCTCCCTTGGCCCCGCCCCCGTGTCCTAATAGGTGCCACCACCGCCCCCCGGATCACTCCAGCGCCCACCGGGGGGCAATAGCGCCCACTTTGGGAATCACTGCTATAGAATCTATTTTGTTCCTAGCCTTGGGGATCGTAATAATAATAATAATAATAATAATAATAATAATAATAATAATAATAATAATAATGATTTACAAATTCAGCTTAAGAACAAAACTTCCCAACCTCTCTTGTTCGTAACTAGTTCATAACTGTGATGGAATGGGACACGTGCATACAGAATAATAGAATAATGTGTCCGTCTTCTCTTCCTCGCCAAGGTCCTCCAAGGTCATAAGTGAGAAGTGCAGCCATGACAACACACAGGATAAGGTATGCTGTGGCTTTTATAGCTCTTCCTTTGCTTCACTAATTACCCCAGGGCATTTCAGACCGGGAAAAACGACTAGTGGATTTTCTGTTTACTTGCCCGTTGCCTGTACATGAGTGATTTGTATGGTTAGATTGGGCCTAGAAAAATATATCAGAGAGAGCAATGCGTTGGTTCTTCTCCTTGGCCACCCAGAGGAACACCAAGGACAAGAGCCCTCCCTCTCTGCCCGGAAGGCCAAGAGCAAAAGGGAGAGAAAGACCATTGATCCGGTTATATTTATCCTCCTTTCTGACCAGTGTGTTCTTATCAGCGAGCTCAGGATCAGAGCAGAGAAAAGGAACGACATAGGAATAAAGGAAACAAGGAGAGCACCCACTCTATCTATCCATCCACTCATCTATCCATCCACTCACCCACTAATAATAAACACATACACAGGCAAGAATCAGCCATACACTGAGTCTACAAGGCCATTCAGTGCTCATCCACCTCCGCAATCCCTACAGTCACACTTGGCCTCCAAAAAAACAATTACAATAATAACAATGACAACAACAACAATAAGAATCAACACCATCACAGGCAAGAAGCAGCCAGGCACTGAGGCTGAGAGGACAGTTAGTGCTACACTGGGCCTCCAAAAAAACAATACTGTAGCATCTAACTTATCCAACTTTCATGACCACTACAACAACAATAATAATAAACACCTACACAGGCAAAAAAAGACTATTCTACCACAATAAAAATATAAACTGCACTCAGCAGAATCAGACATCACGATTAACAACAAACCAAAGACAACAGGGATCTCAAGCAATTTTCAATCAACACAAAAATTGAAGAAGGTAACAGACTTCAACTACTACTACTAATGTGAGTATAAAGAAGGGTGGAGGTCACAGCATAAATATAACCTAATGTAGACTGACCAACACCATCAGACTAAGCCACAGCAACGCGTGGCCGGGCACAGCTAGTGTGTGTGTGTGTGTGTGTAATATATATATATTGCTTGAGATCCCTGTTGTCTTTGGTTTGTTGTTAATCGTGATGTCTGATTCTGCTGAGTGCAGTTTATATTTTTATTGTGGTAGAATAGTCTTTTTTTGCCTGTGTAGGTGTTTATTATTATTGTTGTTGTAGTGGTATAAACTATATAAACCAGTGATTCCCAAAGTGGGCATCTTGGGAGAAAGGCAGCGTATGAATGAATCGAATTAAACACAACCCTGTTGCTGCAGGTCGATTCGGATGGGGCCGGGGTGACTGAGCCCGAAGGTGACACTTCAAGGTACGGAACGGAAATCGCCCAGCCATCGTGTTGGGTTGCCTTCGGAAAGCTGTCACAGGAAACTAATTGTTGTTTCGAATTTCCCGCATTGTTTCCTAACTGTACAGTCTGAGCAATCTGAGACGCAGCTCGGTTCTGTATAGCCAGAACTTTTTGAGCATGCAAGGATCAGGCCTTGTGTCTCCTTCTTCAGGGTCCCATTCATGAGCCAGAGCCAGGTCTTCTCTTTATCAGCTTTTCCTTCCATTTTGTCAAGGAACTTTCCATGCAATGTTTTGTTGTGCCAGCTGTCAGCTCTAGTTTGTAGTGCGGTTTTGTTGTACTGGTTTTTTGTCTGCTGTGCTTTGAGGAGTTTCTGATTTTTTACTTCAATCAAAGCAGGTTCTTCACTTAGCTTTCCATCTTCTGCCAGGACATGTTCTTCTTCTTTGACTGCTTGTTTTACTTGTAAGAGTCCTCTGCCCCCTGATCTTCTAGGCAGACATAGGCGGTCAACATCACTGCGAGGGTGCAGTGAATGATGAATGGTCATGAGTTTTCTTGTTTTTCTGTCCAAATTGTCCAGTTCCACCTGTGTCCAGTTTATGATGCCAGCAGTATATCTTATGACAGGTATGGCCCAGGTGTTTATGGCCTTGATGGTGTTGCCTCCATTGAGCTTGCTTTTGAGAATTTTTCTGACCCTTTGTGTGTATTCTTTGCTGACCACAGTTTTCACATGTTCATGCTTGATGTTGTCCAGCTGTAATAAGCCCAGATATTTATTGGCCTCTGGCTAGTGACACTTTATTGTTTGGCCATTAGGCATATTTATGCCCTCACTTTCCATGATTTTTCCCTTCTTCAATGCCACTGTCGAACATTTGTCCAAACCGAACTCCATGCTGATATCAGTGTTAAAAATTCGGACAGTGTTGGTTAGAGACTGGATTTCAGTTTCTGTTTTTCCATACAGCTTCAGGTCATCCATGTACATCAGATGCGAAATTTTGTGAGAATTCTTAGATATTTGATAGCCGAGATTTGTTTTTTGTAAGATTGTTGACAGAGGGATCATGGCAATAATGAAAAGCAGAGGGGACAATGAGTCTCCCTGGAAAATTATTATTATTATTATTATTATTATTATTATTATTATTATTATTATTATATGGTATGGGACCTATAGGCAAATATCAGCCAACCCAGATTGCCACCAATCCTCAACTTTACTAAGACCAACTGGATTTCAGTTTCTGTTTTCCCATACAGCTTCAGGTCATCCATGTATATCAGATGCGAAATTTTGTGAGATGATGATGATGATGATGATGATGATGATTATTATTATTATTAAAGTTCCAGGTTCTTTTCTTAGCTTTCGAGCTTATGATTCAAGTTTCCTGCCTTTTCCTGAGTACCTGGAAGGGTTCGCCTTGGAAAAATTTTCCTGCTTTCATGCTCATGGATTTATGCCTACGATTTTGAATCTCTTGACTTTGTTTTCTTTGCCATTTTGGGACTATTGCTCTTTTGTATAGGCTACAGCGCAGCAGCCATTAAAAGGAGTAAGTTGACTTCATTGTTCGTAAACCTTGGCCTTCTTTCCCTCCGACATTTCTAGGAGCCCCAAGAGCCCTGAGTCTAAACCAGAAGCGGGAAGTTCTGGACCCAAAAAGCAGGTAAAGAGATAACGACTGCAAAAGTTACTGTATATACTCGAGTATAAGCCTAGTTTTTCAGCCCTTTTTTAGCACTTAAAAAGCCCCCCTTGGCTTATACTCGGGTGAGGTTCCTAGTTGGCTTATATTCGGGTCGGCTTATACTCGAGTATATATGGTACATTTATTAATTTTCTTTATTATTAGTAGTAGTATTACACTTATTATTTTATTCTATTTATTATTATTATTACATTTATTATTTTATGCTGTTATTATTGTTACCATGACATTTATTTTATTCTATTTACTGTATATTATTATCAATACATTTACTGTAGAGTCTCACTTATCCAAGCTAAACGGGCCAGCAGAACGTTGGATAAGCGAATATGTTGGATAATAAGGAGGGATCAAGGAGAAGCCTATTACACATGAAATTAGGTTATGATTTTACAAATTAAGCACCAAAACATCATTTGACAGAAAAAGTAGTTCAGTACGCAGTAATGCTACGTAGTAAGCACCAAAATTTAGGACCAAAATATCACGATGTATTGAAAACATTGACTACAAAAATGTGTCGGATAATCCAGAACGTTGGATAAGCAAGAGTTGGATAAGTGAGACTCTGCTGTATATTATTTATTATTTCACTCTGATCTGATAAGTCCTGGTTGGCTTATATTCGGGTCGGCTTATACTCGAGTATATAGGGTACATTTATTATTTTTCTCTATTATTATTGATATTGTTATATTTATTATTTTACTCTAGTAATTATTTTATTACATTTATTATTTTTTCTATTAATTATTATTATTGCAGTTATTATTTAGCTCTATTATTATTGTTATTGTTACATTTATTATTTTACTCTAGTAATTATTTTATTGCATTTATTGTTTTACTCTATTATTGGTATTGTGACATTTATTATTTATCTCTATTATCATGGTTACAATTACATTTGTTTTTTTAATTATTAATAATAATACATTTATTATTTCACTTCATTTATTATTACATTTATTATTTTACTCTATTATTATTATTACATTTATTATTTTACTCCATGTATTATTACATTTATTATTTTACTCTATTATTATTATTATTACATTTATTATTTTACTCCATTTATTATTACATTTATTATTTTACTCTATTATTATTATTATTATTACATGTATTATTTCACTCTATTATTATTCAAAGGATACATAAGCACATTTACATTGAAGAAGATGAGAATCATGATTTAATCAGAATTGGACGGTCTTATCTTAAATTAGAGTTTTATGTAAATATTCAAAAACATTTAACCTTCTGATGCCTCAATTAATGTAATTTTATTGGTGTCTGTTTTTATTTCTGAAATTTACCACCCTCGGCTTATACTGGAGTCAATGTTTTCCCAGGTTTTTTTGTGGTCAAATTAGTTGCCTCGGCTTATATTCGGGTCAACTTATCCTCGAGTATATACGGTAATGTCATTTTATTGGTTTCTATTTTTATTTCTGAAATTTACCACCCTCGGCTTATACTGGAGTCAATGTTTTCCCAGTTTTTTTGTGGTAAAATTAGGTGCCTCGGCTTATATTCGGGTCAACCTATCCTCGAGTATATACGGTAATGTAATTTTATTGGTGTCTGTTTTTATTTCTGAAATTTACCACCCTCGGCTTATACTGGAGTCAATGTTTTCCCAGTTTTTTTGTGGTCAAATTAGGTGCCTCGGCTTATATTCGGGTCAACTTATCCTCGAGTATATACGGTAATGTAATTTTATTGGTGTCTGTTTTTATTTCTGAAATTTACCACCCTCGGCTTATACTGGAGTCAATGTTTTCCCAGTTTTTTTGTGGTCAAATTAGGTGCCTCGGCTTATATTCGGGTCGGCTTATCCTCGAGTATATACGGTAATGTAATTTTATTGGTGTCTGTTTTTATTTCTGAAATTTACCACCCTCGGCTTATACTGGAGTCAATGTTTTCCCAGTTTTTTGTGGTAAAATTAGGTGCCTCGGCTTATATTCGGGTCGGCTTATGCTCGAGTATATACGGTAATATAATTTTATTGGTGTCTGTTTTTATTTCTGAAATTTACCACCCTTGGCTTATACTGGAGTCAATGTTTTCCCAGTTTTTTGTGGTAAAATTAGGTGCCTCGGCTTATATTCGGGTCGGCTTATCCTCGAGTATATACGGTAATGTAATTTTATTGGTGTCTGTTTTTATTTCTGAAATTTACCACCCTCGGCTTATACTGGAGTCAATGTTTTCCCAGTTTTTTTGTGGTCAAATTAGGTGCCTCGGCTTATATTCGGGTCGGCTTATCCTCGAGTATATACGGTAATGTAATTTTATTGGTGTCTGTTTTTATTTCTGAAATTTACCACCCTCGGCTTATACTGGAGTCAATGTTTTCCCAGTTCTTTTTGTGGTCAAATTAGGTGCCTCGGCTTATATTCGGGTCGGCTTATACTCGAGTATGTACGGTAATGTAATTTTATTGGTGTCTGTTTTTATTTCTGAAATTTACCACCCTCGGCTTATACTGGAGTCAATGTTTTCCCAGTTTTTTGTGGTAAAATTAGGTGCCTCGGCTTATATTCGGGTCAACTTATCCTCGAGTATATACGGTAATGTAATTTTATTGGTGTCTGTTTTTATTTCTGAAATTTACCACCCTCGGCTTATACTGGAGTCAATGTTTTCCCAGTTTTTTTTGTGGTCAAATTAGGTGCCTCGGCTTATATTCGGGTCGGCTTATACTCGAGTATATACGGTAATGTCATTTTATTGGTGTCTGTTTTTATTTCTGAAATTTACCACCCTCGGCTTATACTGGAGTCAATGTTTTCCCAGGTTTTTTTGTGGTAAAATTAGGTGCCTCAGGTTATATTCGGGTCGGCTTATACTCGAGTATATACGGTAATGTCATTTTATTGGTTTCTATTTTTATTTCTGAAATTTACCACCCTCGGCTTATACTGGAGTCAATGTTTTCCCAGTTTTTTTGTGATAAAATTAGGTGCCTCGGCTTATATCCGGGTCGGCTTATCCTCGAGTATATACGGTAATGTAATTTTATTGGTGTCTGTTTTTATTTCTGAAATTTACCACCCTCGGCTTATACTGGAGTCAATGTTTTCCCAGTTTTTTTGTGATAAAATTAGGTGCCTCGGCTTATATTCGGGTCGACTTATACTCGAGTGTATACGGTAATGTAATTTTGTTGGTGTCTGTTTATATTTCTGAAATTTACCACTCTTGGCTTATACTGGAGTCAATGTTTTCCCAGTTTTTTTGTGATAAAATTAGGTGCCTCGGCTTATATTCGGGTCGGCTTATACTCGAGTATATACGGTAATGTAATTTTATTGGTGTCTGTTTTTATTTCTGAAATTTACCACCCTCGGCTTATACTGGACTCAATGTTTTCCCAGTTTTTTTGTGATAAAATTAGGTGCCTCGGCTTATATTCGGGTCGACTTATACTCGAGTGTATACGGTAATGTAATTTTGTTGGTGTCTGTTTATATTTCTGAAATTTACCACTCTTGGCTTATACTGGAGTCAATGTTTTCCCAGTTTTTTTGTGATAAAATTAGGTGCCTCGGCTTATATTCGGGTCGGCTTATACTCGAGTATATACGGTAATGTAATTTTATTGGTGTCTGTTTTTATTTCTGAAATTTACCACCCTCGGCTTATACTGGAGTCAATGTTTTCCCAGTTTTTTTGTGATAAAATTAGGTGCCTCGGCTTATATTCGGGTCGACTTATACTCGAGTGTATACGGTAATGTAATTTTGTTGGTGTCTGTTTATATTTCTGAAATTTACCACCCTTGGCTTATACTGGAGTCAATGTTTTCCCAGTTTTTTTGTGATAAAATTAGGTGCCTCGGCTTATATTCGGGTCGACTTATACTCGAGTGTATACGGTAATGTAATTTTGTTGGTGTCTGTTTATATTTCTGAAATTTACCACTCTTGGCTTATACTGGAGTCAATGTTTTCCCAGTTTTTTTGTGATAAAATTAGGTGCCTCGGCTTATATTCGGGTCGGCTTATACCCGAGTATATACGGTAATGTCATTTTATTGGTTTCTATTTTTATTTCTGAAATTTACCACCCTCGGCTTATACTGGAGTCAATGTTTTCCCAGTTTTTTTGTGGTAAAATTAGGTGCCTCGGCTTATATTCGGGTCGACTTATACTCGAGTGTATACGGTAATGTAATTTTGTTGGTGTCTGTTTATATTTCTGAAATTTACCACTCTTGGCTTATACTGGAGTCAATGTTTTCCCAGTTTTTTTTGTGATAAAATTAGGTGCCTCGGCTTATATTCGGGTCGGCTTATACTCGAGTATATACGGTAATGTAATTTTATTGGTGTCTGTTTTTATTTCTGAAATTTACCACCCTCGGCTTATACTGGAGTCAATGTTTTCCCAGTTTTTTTGTGATAAAATTAGGTGCCTCGGCTTATATCCGGGTCGGCTTATACTCGAGTATATACGGTAATGTAATTTTATTGGTGTCTGTTTTTATTTCTGAAATTTACCACCCTCGGCTTATACTGGACTCAATGTTTTCCCAGTTTTTTTGTGATAAAATTAGGTGCCTCGGCTTATATCCGGGTCGGGTTATACTCGAGTATATACGGTAATGTAATTTTATTGGTGTCTGTTTTTATTTCTGAAATTTACCACCCTCGGCTTATACTGGAGTCAATGTTTTCCCAGTTTTTTTGTGATAAAATTAGGTGCCTCGGCTTATATTCGGGTCGGCTTATACCCGAGTATATACGGTAATGTCATTTTATTGGTTTCTATTTTTATTTCTGAAATTTACCACCCTCGGCTTATACTGGAGTCAATGTTTTCCCAGTTTTTTTGTGATAAAATTAGGTGCCTCGGCTTATATCCGGGTCGACTTATACTCGAGTATGTACGGTAATTTATTTTTTCTTCTCTCTGCTTTCTATATAGGAGCTGCCTCAACGGGCTGGAGCTGCTGCCCGTACTGAGAAACTCAAGGACGACTCCTATGCTTCCTATCCAGGTGAGGACATTGGGATTTATAGTTTCCCTGGAAACTGTTTAGGTCTGACATCCGGGAGTTATAGTTCACCCCCAAAGTAGTAAGTAAGCTGAATATAACTACAACTTCCTTCCTTGGCTAGGCATTACCAGTTCCATCTGGAGCATGGGGCAACAAATCACCCACTGGAAGATGGCCCACGGCCGTGGCTACCATGCCGGACAGCTCACTCAGGTGAGTGCGAGTGGACACTTGGGTCCGAGAACGGGGAAAGTCAGGCAGGACTATGGCCCCGTCTGCATTGACATTATAATGCAGATTGAACTACATTATATCGTCAGTGTAGGGTTACATACCGTATGTACCTGAATATAAGCCCTTTTTTTAGTAAGGGTGAGGGTCCTGGCTGGCTTATATACGAGTCGGCTTATACTCGAGTATATAGGGTACATTTATTCTTTTTCTCTATTATTATTGGTATTATTACATTTATTTTTTTTCTATTAATTATTATTATTACACTTATTATTATCTCTATTATTATTGGTATTATTACATTTATTCTTTTTCTGTATTATTATTGGTATTATTACATGTATTATTTTTCTCTATTATTATTGGTATTGTTACATTGATTATTTTACTCTATCAATTATTATTATTACATTTATTTTTCTCTATTAATTATTATTATTACACTTATTATTTTCTCTATTATTATTGGTATTATTACATTTATTATTTTTCTCTATTAATTATTATTGTTACATTTATTATTTTTCTCTATTATTATTGGTATTGTTACATTTATTATTTTTCTCTATTAATTATTATTATTACACTTATTATTTTCTCTATTATTATTGGTATTGTTACATTGATTATTTTACTCTAGTAATTATTATTATTACACTTATTCTTTTCTCTATTATTATTGGTATTGTTACATTTATTATTTTTCTCTATTATTATTGGTATTATTACACTTATTCTTTTCTCTATTATTATTGGTATTGTTACATTTATTATTTTTCTCTATTAATTGTTATTATTACACTTATTATTTTCTCTATTATTGGTAGTTACAATTATTATTTTACTCTATTAATTATTATTCTTGCATTTATTATTTTTCTCTATTATTATTGGTATTGTTACATTTATTATTTTACTCTATTATTATTCTTGCATTTATTATTTTCTCTATTATTATTGGTATTGTTACATTTATTATTTTACTCTATTAATTATTATTATTACATTTATTATTTTTCTCTATTAATTATTATTATTACACTTATTTTCTCTATTATTATTGGTATTATTACATTTATTATTTTACTCTATTAATTATTATTCTTGCATTTATTATTTTCTCTATTATTATTGGTATTGTTACATTTATTATTTTACTCTATTAATTGGTGTTGTTACATTTATTATTTTACTTGATTAATTATCATTGCATTTATTATTTTTCTCTATTATTATTGGTATTATGACATTTATTATTTTCTTTATTATTAGTATTATTACATTCATTATTTTTCTCCAATAATAATAATTATTACATTTATTATTTTTCTCTATCATTCTTGGTATTGTTACATTTATTGTTTTTCCCTATTAATTATTTTTATTACATTTATTATTTTTCTCTATTAATTATTATTATTACAGTTATTATTTTTCTCTCTTATTGGTATTATTACATTCATTATTTTTCTCCAATAATTATTATTACAGTATTACATTTTTTTATTTTTCCCTATTAATTATTGTTAGTACATTTATTATTTTTCTCTATCATTCTTGGTATTGTTACATTTATTATTTTTCTCTTTTATCATGGTTACGATTACAGATTTTTATAATTAATACATTTATTATTTCACTCCGATCTTATTATTGTTATTGCATTTATTATTTGACTCTATTTATTATTCCGGCTGCCCGGGCCTCTCATTAACACTTAATTCCAGCCCAAACTCTTCACAAACATCCAGTGGGAATGGACACATAAAGGAGTCTGTCGCCCTTCATTGCATGGCCCTTTCTAATTCTTTCTAGGACAAGATCTACAAGTACAGACTTCTGAAGCACGAGCGGGACACCAAGGCTGCTGTGAGTCTTTCGGGGCACTTTATTCTTTCCTCAAGACATAGTGTTTACGTTTTGGTCTCGGGTTCTTCTGGATCCATGTTGTCCTTTGAGCTTCTTTCCCATTTCATTTCAGGTCCCTCTGCCTCTGCAGGGATTGATGGAGGAAGAGGTCTACACCATTTTAAAGGCTGTTTTACACGGTGAGTAAAGGAGGAGGACTCGGGTATGTAAATAAAGCTTCAAAACATAGAACACAATACAGTAGAGTCTCACTTATCCAACACTCGCTTATCCAACGTTCTGGATTATCCAACGCATTTTTGTAGTCAATGTTTTCAATATATCATGATATTTTGGTGCTAAATTCATAAATACAGTAATTACTACATAGCATTACTGCGTATTGAACTACTTTTTCTGCCAAATTTGGTGTCTAACATGATGTTTTGGTGCTTCATTTGTAAAATCATAACCTAATTTGATGTTTAATAGGCTTTTCCTTAATGCCTCCTTATTATCCAACATATTTGTTTATCCAACATTCTGCCGGCCCGTTTATGTTGGATAAGTGAGACTCTACTGTATGTATATTAGAGCATCATCTATATATATAAATGAGTGATGGAATGACGGCGACCCACAAAACAACAAAACTACAGGCCCCCCAAACTCGAAATTTGACAACACAACCCATCATCCACGCCTCTAGGTTGATACAACAAAAAGAAAAGAAAAATAAAGTCTTAATTAGAGGGACAGCAATAATTGTTTTTATCCAATGGCTACCAGTTTAGAGGGCTAATCTCTGCCCACTTGGTCTCCTAGCAACCAACTCAGCCAAGGGACAGCCAGGGTTCAGTTAGGGGACAGGCAGACTTAGGCCTCACTTAGGCCTCTTCCACAGATTATCTAATTTGCAATGGATTATATGGCAGTGTAGACTCAAGGCCCTTCCACACAGCTATATAACCCATTTATAATCTTATATTATCTGCTTTGACCCACATGACCTTGGAGGAGTCTACAGACAACGCCGGCTCTTCGGCTTAGAAATGGAGGTGACCACCAACGCCCTGAGTCAGACATGACTGGACTTAATGTCATGAGAAAACCTTTACCCTTTACCTTAACTACCACCAATTCCTCAATACTTTATTTCCCATACCACCAGACTTTGCCACAGCAACGCGTGGCCGGGCACAGCTAGTATACATAATAATGTTAACAATAATACAAATAATAATACAACTGATGATCAAATTCTGTCAGCTGTAGTGGCACACAGTCGCAACTTACAAAGTATAAAGATTTATAGACTGCAATCATTCAGATTTAATTGCTACACAGAGCAGTTTTCAGTATAAAACATATATCGACAAGACTCCAACTGAAGTTTGTTAGCGGCACAGTATGTGTACATTCAGTCTCTTCAAAATGGCATGTAATATGCTGCAAAACTAAATACATCAGTGTACAAATCAATTGGCTCAAACTTGGCTTGGAGTCAAAACAAATCAAAGTCTCTGTAGTCTTGGAGCAGTTCTATAGGACTCCTCAGGATGTAAATGCAATCAATTAGCCGTAGCTTGTTTTTCAGATATTGTTTAGAATAGACAGCTGTGTTTAGTTATTATTATGTAAATAAAGCCCCAGGTTTGGATGACTTCAATCATAATTTCTATATACGAGGGTTGAATGAAAAGTAATGCCTCCGCCTTCGTGACTTGGGTTTGGATGGGAATATTTTAATAAATCAAACACAGAAATAATCCTTTAACGACCACTATTCACTTTTCCACATCATCACCAGAAAATTGGATCCATTTCTGCCAACGATGAACAGGTTTTTTGAAATCATCACGGAAGAAGTCGACACTCTGTTCCCGCGACTAACATCTCACAGTCCCCATCGTGCACAGATCTCCCGATAGCTGTGACGGCTTCAGAAAACCTGTTCATCGTTGGCAGAAATGTATCCAATTGTCTGGTGATTATGTGGAAAAGTGAATAGTGGTCGTTAAAGGATTATTTCTGTGTTTGATTTATTAAAATATTCCCATCCAAACCAAAGTGACCCACATGTTCTTGTGAAATGTCGATTATGCTTGAAATTTCTCTCTGAGGGATACGACGATCGTCCTGAATCAATCTGTCAATCTTTTGCTAGTGAAACTCGGTGGTTGCTGTCACAGGACGTCCAACTCTTTGTTTGTCATGCAAGTCAGATGTCCCCATCTCAACATCTTTAAACTTACTCACCCAACAACGCACAGGACTCACGTCAACACAATCATCATAAACAGCTGCATTCTCTGATGAATCGCCTTTGGGGTGACTTTGTATTTTAACAACACAACCGTTCAATGCTAAGGCTTCCCCGTCTGCGCAGGGTTCCATACTTCGCACTTTAACAACACAACCATTCAATGCTAAGGCTTCCCCGTCTGCGCAGGGTTCCATACTTCGCACTTTAACAACACAACTGTCCAATGCTAAGGCTTCCCCGTCTGCGCAGGGTTCCATACTTCGCGCTTTAACAACACAACCGTTCAATGCTAAGGCTTCCCCATCTGTGCAGGGTTCCATACTTCGCACTTTAACAACACAACCGTTCAATGCTAAGGCTTCCCCGTCTGCGCAGGGTTCCGTACTTCCCACTTTAACAACACAACCGTTCAATGCTAAGGCTTCCCCGTCTGCGCAGGGTTCCATACTTCGCACTTTAACAACACAACCGTTCAATGCTAAGGCTTCCCCGTCTGCGCAGGGTTCCATACTTCGCACTTTAACAACACAACCGTTCAATGCTAAGGCTTCCCCATCTGTGCAGGGTTCCATACTTCGCACTTTAACAACACAACCGTTCAATGCTAAGGCTTCCCCATCTGTGCAGGGTTCCATACTTCGCACTTTAACAACACAACCGTTCAATGCTAAGGCTTCCCCGTCTGCGCAGGGTTCCATACTTCGCACTTTAACAACACAACCGTTCAATGCTAAGGCTTCCCCGTCTGCGCAGGGTTCCATACTTCGCACTTTAACAACACAACCGTTCAATGCTAAGGCTTCCCCGTCTGTGCAGGGTTCCATACTTCGCACTTTAACAACACAACCGTTCAATGCTAAGGCTTCCCCATCTGTGCAGGGTTCCATACTTCGCACTTTAACAACACAACCGTTCAATGCTAAGGCTTCCCCGTCTGCGCAGGGTTCCATACTTCGCACTTTAACAACACAACCGTTCAATGCTAAGGCTTCCCCGTCTGCGCAGGGTTCCATACTTCGCACTTTAACAACACAACCGTTCAATGCTAAGGCTTCCCCGTCTGCGCAGGGTTCCATACTTCGCACTTTAACAACACAACTGTTCAATGCTAAGGCTTCCCCGTCTGCGCAGGGTTCCATACTTCGCACTTTAACAACACAACCGTTCAATGCTAAGGCTTCCCCGTCTGCGCAGGGTTCCATACTTCGCACTTTAACAACACAACCGTTCAATGCTAATGCTTCCCCGTCTGCGCAGGGTTCCATACTTCGCACTTTAACAACACAACCGTTCAATGCTAAGGCTTCCCCATCTGTGCAGGGTTCCATACTTCGCACTTTAACAACACAACCGTTCAATGCTAAGGCTTCCCCGTCTGCGCAGGGTTCCATACTTCGCACTTTAACAACACAACCGTTCAATGCTAAGGCTTCCCCATCTGTGCAGGGTTCCATACTTCGCACTTTAACAACACAACTGTCCAATGCTAAGGCTTCCCCGTCTGCGCAGGGTTCCATACTTCGCGCTTTAACAACACAACCGTTCAATGCTAAGGCTTCCCCATCTGTGCAGGGTTCCATACTTCGCACTTTAACAACACAACCGTTCAATGCTAAGGCTTCCCCGTCTGCGCAGGGTTCCATACTTCGCACTTTAACAACACAACTGTTCAATGCTAAGGCTTCCCCGTCTGCGCAGGGTTCCATACTTCGCACTTTAACAACACAACCGTTCAATGCTAAGGCTTCCCCGTCTGCGCAGGGTTCCATACTTCGCACTTTAACAACACAACCGTTCGATGCTAAGGCTTCCCCATCTGAGCAGGGTTCCATACTTTGCACTTTAACAACACAACTGTCCAATGCTAAGGCTTCCCCGTCTGCACAGAGATCCATACTTTGCACTTTAACAACACAACCGTCCAATGCTAAGGCTTCTCCATCTGTGCAGGGTTCCATACTTCGCACTTTAACAACACAACCTTCCAATGCTAAGGCTTCCCGCCAAATAGAACTAATTGTAGAGGAGAGTCTACTCCACAAGTCAGTACCTGCTGCATTATACAGGGGCGGTTCAACCATTAGGCGAATTGTGCAGTTTCTGGAGGAGCCATCCTCTAGGGGGCGCCGTTGAGGCACTTCTGCCCTATATCCCAGTTCAATGTTTGGTGCTAAATTCACAAATATAGTAATTCCTACATAACATTACCATGTATTGAACTGATTTTCTGTTGATTTGTTGTGAAACATGTTTTGGTGCTTAATTTGTAAAATCATCATGTAATTTGGTGTTTAATAGGCTTTTCCTTAATCCCTCCTTATTATCCAACATTTTCGCTTATCCAACGCTTTTATTTTTTCGGTGATTGGTTTGGGGGGGCGCCAAAATTCTGTTCGCTTACACTTGAAAATTACCTAGGGCCGGCCCTGGCCGGATACCAGTACTGCCTCTGTTGAGGAGTTACAAAGGTGGAGGCATTACTTTTCATTCAACCCTCATATGTCGTATGTCTGATTTTTTTTTCTTTTGTGTCAGGAGCAACTGGAGTTGCTTCTGGAGTGGGAGAATTGGCCGTCTTTGAAAAGTACAATCTAAATGGGTTCCTGAGTCAACTCAACACAAATGACCCACTCTATATACAATTGAAAATAAACCAGTTCAGTAAACAATATTTGCCAGACATATTGTTTACTGAACTGGTTTATTTTCAATTGTATATAGAGTGGGTCATTTGTGTTGTGCAGAATTGGCCATCTGTAAGGACGTTGCCCAGGGGACATTGCCCAGATGTTTTGATGTTTTACCATCCTTGTGGGAGGCTTCTCTCATGTCTCAGCACGGAGCTGGAGCTGAGAGAGGGAGCTCATCCACGCTCTCCCTGGGTGGGATTCGAACCTGGCAGCCTTCAGGTCAGCAACCCAAGGGAATAAACCCACAAGTCACAAGGCTTTACCATTATTACACTGCACTTTATTGTCCATTTTAACTGTGAAATTACCTGTCTCCATTTAGTATTCTCTGCACTTTGCCCGGGATCTATGAATTTAGTCCCTTGATTTTAATATTGCATGATTTATGCTTTTTAATGATTGTTTTTATTGATGTTGATATTTTTATCGGGTTAATTGTGTCATGGCTTTGTGATTGGTTTTTTGATTGTTGTATTGGTCATGGCCCCATGTGAGCCGCCCCGAGTCCCTTCAGGGAGATGGGGCGGGGTATAAAAATAAAGTTATTATTATTATTATTATTATTATTATTATTATTATTATTATTATTATTATTATTATTATTACTAGCTGTGCCCGGCCACGCGTTGCTGTGGCAAAGTGGTGGTGGTATTGGTTAAAAATTGTTGTGTAATTTTTATTTGACGTTATTTGCCATTTTTTATTAATTTTATTGTAAGTTATATTTTTATTTATTATATTTTATTATTTTCTTGTATTATTTTTAGTTATTTTCTGTTATTATAGTATTTTATTGTATTAATCTTTAGTGTTTTTTATTATTTTTTATTGGGTTGCTAGGAGACCAAGTTGGAGGAGCTTAGCCTTCTAACTGGCAGCAATTGGATCAAAGCAATTACAGTAGAGTCTCACTTATCCAAGCCTCACTTATCCAAGCCTCTGGATAATCCAAGCCATTTTTGTAGTCATTGTTTTCAATATATCGTGATATTTTGGTGCTAAATTCGTAAATACAGTAATTACAACATAACATTACTGTGCATTGAACTACTTTTTCTGTCAAATTTGTTGTATAACATGAAGTTTTGGTGCTTAATTTGTAAAATCATAATGTAATTTGACGTTTAATAGGCTTTTCCTTAATACCTCCTTATTATCCAAGATATTCGCTTATCCAAGCTTCTGCCGGCCCATTTAGCTTGGATAAGTGAGACTCTACTGTATTCCTCTCTCTCTCTCTAATTAGGACTTTATTTTTCTTTTCTTTTTGTTGTATCAACCTAGAGGCGTGGATGATGGGTTGTGTTGTCAAATTTCGAGGTTGGGGGGCCTGTAGTTTCGTTGTTTTGTGGGTCGCCGTGATGCCATCACTCTTTTATATATATAGATTGTATTCCCTAGGCCACTGGAGGCTCCTGTATGTCTAATAATGTCATTGAATGTTTGCTATGCATATGTAATTCGTGATCCGCCCTGAGTCCCATTGGGTGAGAAGGGCAGAATATAAATACTGTAAATAAATGAATATAATCCAGTCCAAAGCAGATGATCGTGAGGAGCAAACTATTTTGAGCGTTTCCATCTCTCTTTGCAGACTACCAAAAAAAGCTGGGAGTGCACCACCCGCTCACAATTCAAGTGGAAGATGCGATGGACCACCTCCACCTCCAACTCACGGCAAGAGGAACCATATGAGGACAGTATCCCCCGTCCCACCCCCAAAGAACCCGAAACAAGAGGGGCAAATATAGATCTGTTTATTGAATTATATCTTTGGGACTGTGAATGATGTTCTTGATAACTTGAGGTCGGACTCCGCATCCCGGCCGGCCGTCCTATTTGCGTGCACGCAGACCACAAAACTCGATGCTCAAATATTTACCTGCCGCCAAGCTAAGCCCCCTCCTGCTCCCTTCCTATTTCTCCCCCCCAGAAAACACAAAGTTGTGTTTCTCCTGCTGCTCCGTATATTCCTGCTTCCTGATGAATGGGGTCCATTGTCTGACAACCTGCTGCTCCGCAAGCCGCTCCACCCGCTGTTTGCACTTGTTGCCTCCGCGCCAAGCCTTCAACAGGCCCTCCGTTTCTTGAAGGCCTCTGTGTACATACGTGTGTGCGGCACGTGTGTGCATGCCAGGATTCCCCCCCTGAATAATGCAAGAAATTGCGGGCTGAACCGACTCCTGGTCAACGATGAGGGTTGAATGAAAAGTAATGCTTCCGCCTTCGTTACTTGGGTTGGGATAGGAATATTTTAATACAGTAGAGTCTCACTTATCCAACATTCGCTTATCCAATGTTCTGGATTATCCAATGCATTTTTGTAGTCAATGTTTTCAATACATCGTGATATTTTGATCCTAAATTCGTAAATACAGTAGTTACTACGTAGCATTACTGCGTATTGAACTACTTTTTCTGTCAAATTTGTTGTACAACGTGATGTTTTGGTGCTTAATTTGTAAAATCATAACCTAATTTGAAATTTAATAGGCTTCTCCTTAATCTCTCCTTATTATCCAACATATTCGCTTATCCAACGTTCTGCTGGCCCGTTTATGTTGGATAAGTGAGACTCTACTGTAAATCAAACACAGAAATAATCCTTTAACTACCACTATTCACTTTTCCACATAATCACCAGACAATTGGATAGAATCATAGAATAGTAGAGTTGGAAGAGACCTCATGGGCCATCCAGTCCAAGCCCCTGCCAGATACATTTCTGCCAATGATAAACAGGTTTTCTGAAGCCGTCTCGGAAGAACTCGATACTCTGTTTCCGCACCCAACATCTCACAGGACCCACCGTGCACAGATATTCCGAAGCAATAATGTGACCTACACGTTCTTGTGAAATGTTGATTCTGCTTGAAATTTCTCTCTGAGTGATACGGCGATTGTCCTGAATCAATCTGTCAACCCTTTGCTTGTGAAACTTGGTGGTTGCTGTCACAGGACGTCCAACTCTTTGTTTGTCATGCAAGTCAGATGTTCCCACCTCAAAATCTTTTAACTTACTCGCCCAACGTCATACAATATTAATATCAACACAATCACCATAAACAGCTTGCATTCTCCGATGAATCTCCTTTGGGGTGACACCTTCTCTGTCAAGAATGCAATGACTGCACGTTGCTTATGTCGCATTGACCAACCGTCTGCGCAGGGTTCCATACTCTTTAACAACACACCCGTTCAATGCTAAGGCTTCCCCGTCTGCGCAGAGTTCCATACTTCGCACTTTAACAACACAACTGTTCACTGCTAAAGCATCCCCATCTGCACAGGGTTCCATACTTCGCACTTTAACAACACAACCGTTCAATGCGAAGGCTTCCCCGTCTGCGCAGGGTTCCATACTTCGCACTTTAACAACACATCAGTTCAATGCTAAGGCTTCCCTGTCTGCGCAGGGTTCCATACTTCGCACTTTAACAACACAACCGTTCAATGCGAAGGCTTCCCCGTCTGCGCAGGGTTCCATACTTCGCACTTTAACAACACATCAGTTCAATGCTAAGGCTTCCCTGTCTGCGCAGGGTTCCATACTTCGCACTTTAACAACACAACCGTTCAATGCGAAGGCTTCCCCGTCTGCGCAGGGTTCCATACTTCGCACTTTAACAACACAACTGTTCAATGCTAAGGCTTCCCCGTCTGCGCAGGGTTCCATACTTCGCACTTTAACAACACAACCGTTCAATGCTAAGGCTTCCCCGTCTGTGCAGGGTTCCATACTTCGCACTTTAACAACACAACCGTCCAATGCTAATGCCTCCCTCCAAACGGAACTGACTGTAGAGGGGCGTCTACTGAACAAGCCAATACCTGCTGCATTATACAGGGGCGGTTCAACCATTAGGCGAAGTATGCGGTTTCTTAAGGCGCCATCCTCTAGGGGGCGCCGTTGAGGCACCTCCGCCCTCTATCCCAGTTCAATTCACAACTATAGTAATTCCTACATAACATTACCATGTATTGAACTGCTTTTTCTGTTGATTTGGTGTGAAACATGTTTTGGTGCTTAATTTGTAAAATCGTGTCATTTGGTGTTTAATAGGCTTTTCCTTAATCCCTCCTTATTATCCAACATTTTTGCTTATCCAACTGTAGAGGAGAGTCTATTGAACAAGCCAGGATCTGCCGCAGACTGGGACTGTTGAGGAGTTACGAAGGTGGAGGCATTACTGTTCATTCAACCCTCGTATGAAAAAAATTAAGGCCCCATCTAGACTGGGATTATATGGCAGTGTAGACTCATATAATCCAGTTCAATGCAATTCAGACTGCATTATACGAGTGCACAAAATGCGAACCAAGCCAGAGTACTACTCATCTTTCGCTGGTGGTTCGGAGCACAAAACAAAAGAGTTTTAACCCTGGAGGGTTTGGCCAGAATAAATATGATGGAACTGGAGATGTGTGTTTTCTCCCATGCAACCGGCTCCTCGTCCCGATCGGCAAGCAAGCCTTCTTCAGCGGCAACGGCAGGACTTCACCACCATGTTGCTGAGCTGTTGCACTTTGGGCGACCGGCCGACGTAGTAGAGGATGGTCAAGGGCTCCAGCTTGTGTGGGACACAACAAGGGGCGGCCGAGGCTTCGGGGTTGAGCTTGTTGTACAACGGAAGCACCTGCGGGAATGGGTTGAACAAAGAAGGGGTCAAAACCCTTTTCTGCAGAGGAAACCCTCCAAGTGGGTCACCCGGGATATTGAGTCGTCCGGGATATTGAGTCGCCCGCTCTCACCATGTTGTACTGAGTATCCGTGCTCCACACGTAACGGCAGCTTCCAGCGCAGAAGTTGGCCTTGTAACCTTTGGGCTGGTGGATCCACTTCCACTTCAGGTCTTTGCGGAAATCTATGTACAAGGTGCGGAGGCAGCAGCCCTGGTCGGTATTCCTGAAAAGAGGTGGGTTGTGGAGAGAGAAACACAAGCAGCCCGGAAAACACACAACAACCCTGTGATCCCGGCCATGAAAGCCTTCAACAACACATCCAACCTGTGCTTCCTCACCTGGCGCAGCTGGGGCTGTTGGCCGATCTGCGACGCCGACCCTTCGGGGAAGGCTCCAACCGGTGTGGGGGGAGCAAGGTGAGGATGATGTGGGGGCCTTTGCCGGCCAGGTCCGGCGGTCTCGCGCGGCCCTTCCAGGCCTCCTTGATGAGTTCGTCATCCAGTCCTGTGTGCGAAGGCAGCTTTGAGAGACCCTGGGGTTGAAAGCAACGCTTGGAAACACCACCTCTGTGCACACTTGGGTTCCTACCTGCAAAGCGGGCCTCCAGTTCCTCGCTGTGGTTGGGGCTGATGGTGTTTCCAGCCGGGACGAAAGTGCAGCAGGGGCAATGCACCCCCAGTTTCAGGCCCAGGTTCCTTTCTGGGCGAGGAGGCAAAAGAGAGCGGGATTATTAGATTGTGTAAAGCAGACCTATGTTCACACTTGGCACACAGAACTCCCATGACCAAGTAAAAATATTGGACGTCTTCACACAGGAGGGGCAACTATCGTATATACTCGAGTATAAGCCAACCCGAATATAAGCCGAGGCACCTAATTTTAGCACAAAAAAACTGGGAAAACATTGATTCCAGTATAAGTCGAGGGTGGTAAATTTCAGAAATAAAAATAGATACCAATAAAATTACATTAATTGAGGCATCTGTAGGTTAAATGTGTTGTCGAAGGCTTTCATGGCCGGGATCACAAGGTTGTTGTATGTTTTCTGGGCTGTGTGGCCATGTTCCAGAAGCATTCTCTCCTGACATTTTGACCACAACTATGGCAGGCATCCTTAGAGGTTGTGAGGTATGGAGAAACTAAGCAAGGAAGGTTTATACAGTAGAGTCTCACTTATCCAACATAAACGGGCTGGCAGAATGTTGGATAAGCAAATATGATGGATAATAAGGAGGGATTAAGGAAAAGCCTATTACATGTCAAATTAGGTTATGATTTTACAAATTAATCACCAAAACATCATGTTTAACAACAAATTTGACAGAAAAAGTAGTTCAATACGCAGTAATGCTATGTAGTAATTACTGTATTTACGAATTTAGCACCAAAATATCATGATGTATTGACAACATTGACTACAAAAATGCGTTGGATAATCCAGAACGTTGGATAAGCGAGTGTTGGATAAGTGAGACTCTACTGTATTTACATAAAGCTCAAATTTAAGATAAGACTGTCCAACTCTCATCAAATCATTATTCTCATCTACTTCAATGTAAATGTGCTTATGTATCCTTTGAATAATAATAGAGTAAAATAATACATGTAATAATAATAATAAATACAGGAAAATAATACATGTAATAATAAATAGAATAAAATAATAAATGCAATAATAATAATAAGATCAGAGTGAAATAATAAATGTATTATTAATAATAATAAAAATAGAGTAAAATAAATGTAATAGCAACAACAATAATAAATGTAATAATACCAATAATAATAGAGAAAAATAATAAATGTACCATATATTCTCAAGTATAAGCTGACCCACATATAAGCCAACCAGGACCCTCACCTGAGTATAAGCCGAGGGTGGCTTTTTCAGTCTTAAGGCTGAAAAACTAGGGCTGAAAAACTAGGCTTTTGAGGGGAATTGGCCTGGACATTTTGGAATTATAGGTACTGGGATGTATAGTTCACCTGCAACCAATGAGCACTCCGAAATCCACCAGTGATGGACCTGGAACTAACTTGGAACACACAACCATATGCATTTTGTACAATTAACAAGACCCTCACCTCTTTTTCCCAGCCACTGGCTGACCGTGTCCGTGACATCAAAGGAGACCCACTCAGCCCGATCCGTGGGGTGTAAGGTCTTGCTCTCCACGTAGCGCTGAGTTGGTACCAAGGGCTCCCTTGCCCGAACCACCTGAGGAATTTGTTGTTGTTATTGTTTAAAAAGTTTGCCCTTACTTCCCAAAAGTTGTTTACAAAATCATGACAGACATGTTTACAAAACAATGGATGAATGATGACAGACTGCATGGGTGTCAGCCAGCTGGGACCTGCTTTATCCAGGGCCGGCCCTAGGTCATTTTCAAGTGTAAGCGAACAGAATTTTGGTCCCCCTCCCCAAAACAGTCACTGAAAAATAAAAGCATTGGATAAGCTGAAATGTTGAATAATAAGGAGGGATTAAGGAAAAGCCTATTAAACATCAAATTAGGTTATGATTTTACAAATTAAGCACCAAAACAAATCAACAGAAAAAGCAGTTGAATACATGGTTATGTTATGTAGGCATTACTATACAGTAGAGTCTCCCTTATCCAAGCCTCTGGATAATCCAAGCCATTTTTGTAGTCAATGTTTCCAATATATCGTGATATTTTGGTGCTAAATTCGTAAATACAGTAATTACAACATAACATTACTGCATATTGAACTACTTTTTCTGTCAAATTTGTTGTATAACATGATGTTTTTGGTGCTTAATTTGTAAAATCATAACCTAATTTGATGTTTAATAGGCTTTTCCTTAATCCCTCCTTATTATCCCATATTGTTTTTGTTGACCCACCCTTTCCACTTCCAAAGCTAGTTTACTGTTTTTCTTTGAAATATGGTAAATATTCAAAAATATTTAACCTCCGGATGCCTCAATTAATGTAATTTTATTGATATCTATTGGTATCGCGTCAATACGTTTCCCCAGTTTCTTGTGGTAAAATTAGGTGCCACGGCTTATACATACAAATTATATATAATTTGATGTTTAATAGGCTTTTCCTTAATCCCTCCTTATTATCCAAGATATTCGCTTATCCAAGCTTCTGCCGGCCCGTTTAGCTTGGATTAGTGAGACTCTACTGTATTTACGAATTTAGCACCAAACATTGAACTGGGATAGAGGGCAGTGTGGACTCAGATAACCCAGTTCAAAGCAGATATTGTGGGTTATTCTGCCTTGGTATTCTGTGTGGAAGAGCACTGAGGGTCCTTCCACATAGCCATTTAATCCAAAATATCAAGGCAGATAATCCACAATTAAAAGGGAATCTGGCCCCCGGTATTTAAAAAAAACTCTAAAATCAGGACAGTAAATAAATAACACCACTCAGAAAACAGAGGAATTCCAGACAGGAAACAATCAGGGCCAGCTAACGCCTCCCAACAATGGATTCTCCCAGGCAAGAAGCAGACAGGCTTTGAAGTTGCAAAGCCGTTTAGTGCTAATCAAGGTGGCCACTTCCAACAGTCACACTTGCCTCAAGGACATTCCAGAGATATATAAACACTTGCCTAATTTCCAAGAGGCATGCAAACTAAAAGTTGGCTTTAGGGCACTTGGAGGCACCTCAACCAAACAATGGCGCCTTAAGCAAATGCCTAATTTGCCTTACGGTTGAACCGCCCCTGAGGGGGACCCTGAGGTTCCGACCTGATAGAGCTCCAGGCGTTGCTCCATGGTCCGTGCCCGAGGGTTGGGGACTCTGTAGACGCGGAGCTCGGCCTGGACGAGGCTGCTGAGGTTGGACTCGGCGCCAGAGACATCGAAGTGCAGGAGGCGGAAGAAGGGGCTGCTGTGGGTGCTGGAGATGGCGTCTGCGGAAGGAGGAGGGGAAAGGCACGCCTGAGAGGCCGAAATTGGGTTCCTGGAGGGGTTGGGGTTAGGGAAGTGACCTTCCTTTCTGGGAGTTGTAGTTCACCCACAACCAGTGAAACTGTGACCTACACCAATAATGGATCTGGACCAAACTTGGCACACAGAATCCCCATGACTATCTCAACCTACTGGAGGGGTTGGAGGGGACTTGCTCACCATAGTTGGAGTTGTAGTTCACCCACAACCAGTGAAACTGTGACCTACACCAATAATGGATCTGGACCAAACTTGGCACACAGAATCCCCATGACTATCTCAACCTACTGGAGGGGCTGGAGGGGACTTGCTCACCATAGTTGGAGTTGTAGTTCACCCACAACCAGTGAAACTGTGACCTACACCAATAATGGATCTGGACCAAACTTGGCACACAGAATCCCCATGACTATCTCAACCTACTGGAGCGGTTGGAGGGAACTTGCTCACCATAGTTGGAGTTGGAGTTCACCCACAACCAGGGAAACTGTGACCTACACCAATAATGGATCTGGACCAAACTTGGGACACTGACCTCATATGCTGAAATTTGATTCCCGGAGGGGTTTGAGTTAGGGTTAGGGAACTGTCCTTCCTTTCTGGGAGTTGTAGTTCACCCACAACCAGAGAAACTATGACCTTTACTTATGATGGAACCCATACACCAAACCCAAACACTGATGGATCTGGACCAAACTTGGCACATAGACCTGATAGGCCGAAATTGGATTACTGGAGGGGTTTGGGGGGGAGAACGGAACTGACCTTCCTTTCTGGGAGTTGTAGTTCACCCACAACCAGGGAAACTGTAATGTGCACCAATGATGGATCTGGATCAAACTTGGCACACAGAACCTCCATGACTAACTCAACCTACTGGAAGGGTTGGAGGGGCCTTGCTCACCATAGTGGGAGTTGTAGTTCACCCACAACCAGGGAAACTGTGATATCCACCAATAATGGATCTGGACCAAACTTGGCACACAGAACCCCCAGGACTAACTCAACCTACTGGAGGGGTTGGAGGGGCCTTGCTCACCATAGTGGGAGTTGTAGTTCACCTACAACCAGGGAAACTGTGGCGTCCACCAAAAATGGATCTGGACCAAACTTGGGACACTGACCTGATATGCTGAAATTTGATTACTGGAGGAATTTGGGTTAGGGTTAGGGGACTGACCTCACTTTCTGGGAGTCGTAGTTCACCCACAACCAGTTCCCATCTGTCTACCCATCTATCGATCTCACCGCCCTTCCCGGTGCCCCTTACTGTCAGTCTGCCCGGGGGGCAACATGTCCAGGCGCCGCACTTCCTTGGCATAGTAGTCCTCCTCCTCGCTGCTGCCGGCACCACGTCCACCGCAGGCCCCTCGTTCCCGGGACAGCTCCTTTGTGCTGTTGTACAGCAGCATCACCTCGGCCGGCGGCTGTTCGGGGGTCCCGTCCTCTTCCTCGGGGGGTGCCGCCAGTTGCAGTTTGCTGAGGATTTGTCCTCGCACGGCCTCGACCCGCCGGGCCCGGGCCACCTCCAGGTCCAGGACCTGGCACGTCGAAAGGGCCCGGGCCAGCGGCACCACCAGGAGCAGGGTGAAGAGCACACTTGACATCCCGAAATCCAGGCTGCAAAGGGGTCAAAGTGCTGCTTTGAAGTCTTTTCGTTATTTTGGAGGGTGCAAAAGTCTAATTGCCTGGCAAAGTCAGGAAAAGAGGCAGAGATGCATCTGCAGAGGGTGACAACACAGAGGGGGAGTCAAGGAGCCTTTCCCATCCCGAAAGGCATTGCCAAAGCAACGCAGTGCCCGCACCTTTTTCTCCTTCTGTGTGCCCATCCCTCCCCACGCTTCCCACACGTCCTCCACCCCTTTCCTGCCACACGCGTCTGCTCCACAGAGCCGGCATTGATCCCACTCCGGCCACAGAGAAGGGCCAGGACAGAGCAATGCAAAGAGACCTCTCGACGCCTCTCTCCTGTTTCTTGGCCTTATTATGAAGCTGCCTTCGGCTATACAGACCTGATGGAAAAGTCGGCATGATTTGCAAGTTTTAATAGTAAAGGTAAAAGGTTTTCCCCTGATGTTAAGTCCAGATGTGTCCGACTCTGGGAGTTGGTGGTCATCTCTATTTCTAAGCCGTAGAGCCAGCGTTGTCCATAGACACCTCCAAGGTCATGACTGCATCCAGTGCCGTTACCTTCCCACCAGAGCAGTACCTATTCATCTACTCACACTCTGGGGGTTGGTGCTCATCTCCATTTCTAAGCCCAATAGCCGGCGTTGTCCATAGACACCTCCAAGGTCATGACTGCATTGAGCGCTGTTACCTTCCCACCAGAGCAGTACCTATTGATCTACTCACACTCAGGGGGTTGGTGCTCATCTCCATTTCTAAGCCCAAGAGCCGGCGTTGTCCATAGACACCTCCAAGGTCCTGACTGCATTGAGCGCCGTTACCTTCCCGCCAGAGCAGTACCTATTCATCTACTCACACTGTCACTTTGTGCTCATCTCCATTTCTAAGCCCAAGAGCCGGCGTTGTCCATAGACACCTCCAAGATCATGACTGCATTGAGTGCCGTTACCTTCCCACCAGAGCAGTACCTATTGATCTACTCACACTCTGGCACTTGGTGCTCATCTCCATTTCTAAGCCCAAGAGCCGGCGTTGTCCATAGACACACCCAAGGTCATGACTGCATGGAGCTCCGTGACCTTCCCACCAGAGCAGTACCTATTGATCTACTCACACTCTGGCACTTTGTGGTCATCTCTATTTCTAAGCCCAAGAGCCGGCGTTGTCCGTAGACACCGCCAAGGCCATGACTGCATGGAGTGCCATTACCTTCCCACCAGAGCAGTACCTATTGATCTACTCACCTTTGCATGTTTTCAAACTGCTAGGTTGGCAGAAGCTGGAGCTAACAGCGGGTGCTCACTCCGCTCCCCAGATTCGAACTTGCAACCTTTCGGTCTGCAAGTTCAGCAGCTCAGCGCTTTAACACGCTGCACCACCGGGGGCTCAATCCTATGCATGCCTATGATTATAAATTTATTTATTTAGTTACTTACTGGTACTAAGTAAATAAATAAATAAATAAATAATATTCCGCCCTTCTCACTCATTCCTTTCCACACGCTGCTGGCAATTTTATGGTGTAGTAAATTAGATAAATTAGCCTCCCCACATAAAGCAGTACCTACATTTCCTACAACTGTCTTTCGGGCTGCTTAGGTCAACAGCGAGCTAGGCTATTAAATGGTTGGGGAGTTTCTCAGGCATGATGGAAGTTGTAGTTCACCCACAATCTTATGTATTTTGTAAAAAAATTAAAAAAATTTCAAATGACCCAGGCAACGCCGGGTACCCAAGCTAGATAATAATAATAATAATACTAATAATAATCGCCATTATCATTACCACAATCTTACATCTCAAATTAATAAAATAGACCCATCTATACAGAAGCTAATTCTGTATTGATTCAATAGGTTTCATGTCTACCCTCAATATGTTTATTTTAGGTCCTAACGTGCCATCTAGTGGTAAATTAAATGCGACAAGTTTTAAACTATCTTTTGCAGGAGTTAAACAGAGCAAATACTATTAATAATAATAATAATAATAATAATAATAATAATAATAATAATAATAATAAAGTATATATGCATAAACACAGACTGGATATGCATAAACACAGACATGCCTAACAACTACATATCGAACTACACAGCATACATATCTATTTTAATAATTGTATTATTACTATTATTATTGTTGTTGTTGTTATTATTATTATTATTATTATTATTATTATTATGGTGTTGTTTTTGTTATTTATTACTCTAATAACATATAGAAATCTAAACCGCAATGTCTTTTGGTGCTTCGGGGCAATGGCCGTTTGTTGCGCGGCAGGTTTGGCACATGGGTCCCACCCACCCGGGTGACAAAACCAGCACCAACTGGTGCAAACTGGTCACGTGCGGCAATGCATTGACTGGAAGGAAAGCCAGTCCTTAGAAGGTTGTCCACTCTCTGTTTTCAACCTTTTCCTATGCAACATTCAGATTCCAAGTCTGAATTACTGGGTTGCAATTTCATTCAAACACAGGCAGGATGGCCATCTGTCGGGTGGGCTTTGATGGGTCTCGGATTCTATGATTCAGAGGGTAGATGGCCATCTGTCGGGAGGGCTTTGATGGGTCTTGGATTCAATGATTCAGAGGGTAGATGGCCATCTGTCGGGAGGGCTTAGGTGGGTCTCGGATTCTATGATTCAGAGGCTAGATGGCCATCTGTCGGGAGGGCTTTGGTGGGTCTTGGATTCAATGATTCAGAGGCTAGATGGCCATCTGTCGGGAGGGCTTAGGTGGGTCTCGGATTCTATGATTCAGAGGCTAGATGGCCATCTGTCGGGAGGGCTTTGATGGGTCTTGGATTCAATGATTCAGAGGGTAGATGGCCATCTGTCGGGAGGGCTTAGGTGGGTCTCGGATTCTATGATTCAGAGGCTAGATGGCCATCTGTCGGGAGGGCTTTGATGGGTCTTGGATTCAATGATTCAGAGGGTAGATGGCCATCTGTCGGGAGGGCTTTGGTGGGTCTCGGATTCTATGATTCAGAGGGTAGATGGCCATCTGTCGGGAGGGCTTTGGTGGGTCTCGGATTCTATGATTCAGAGGCTAGATGGCCATCTGTCGGGAGGGCTTTAGTGGGTCTCGGATTCAATTATTCAGAGGCTAGATGGCCATCTGTCGGGAGGGCTTTGGTGGGTCTCGGATTCAATGATTCAGAGGCTAGATGGCCATCTGTCGGGAGGGCTTTGGTGGGTCTCGGATTCTATGATTCAGAGGATAGATGGCCATCTGTCGGGAGGGCTTTGATGGGTCCTGGATTCTATGATTCAGAGGATAGATGGCCATCTGTCGGGAGGGCTTTGGTGGGTCTCGGATTCTATGATTCAGAGGGTAGATGGCCATCTGTCGGGAGGGCTTTGGTGGGTCTTGGATTCAGTAATTCAGAGGCTAGATGGCCATCTGTCGGGAGGGCTTTGATGGGTCCTGGATTCTATGATTCAGAGGCTAGATGGCCATCTGTCGGGAGGGCTTTGATGGGTCTCGGATTCTATGATTCAGAGGCTAGATGGCCATCTGTCGGGAGGGCTTTGATGGGTCTTGGATTCTATGATTCAGAGGATAGATGGCCATCTGTCGGGAGGGCTTTGGTGGGTCTCGGATTCTATGATTCAGAGGGTAGATGGCCATCTGTCGGGAGGGCTTTGGTGGGTCTTGGATTCAGTAATTCAGAGGCTAGATGGCCATCTGTCGGGAGGGCTTTGATGGGTCCTGGATTCTATGATTCAGAGGCTAGATGGCCATCTGTCGGGAGGGCTTTGATGGGTCTCGGATTCTATGATTCAGAGGCTAGATGGCCATCTGTCAGGAGGGCTTTGATGGGTCTTGGATTCAATGATTCAGAGGGTAGATGGCCATCTGTCGGGAGGGCTTTGATGGGTCCCGGATTCAATGATTCAGAGGCTGGATGGCCATCTGTCGGGAGGGCTTTGGTGGTGTCTTCCCACACAATAAAAGAGGATTGGAGTAAAGGGTGCTTTGGTATCGAGGATTCTAAGATTCAGAGGCTGGATGGCCATCTGTCGGGAGGGCTTTGGTGGTGCCTTCTTACACATTAAAAGGAAACTGGACTAAATTGGATGTAAGATTCTAAGGTTCAGAAGCTGGATGGCCACCTGTTGGGAGGGCTTTGGTGGTGCCTTAAACACATTTAAAAGGGAATTTAAGATTCAGAGGCTGGGTGGCCATCTGTTGGGAGGGCTTTGGTGGTGTCTTCCCACACAATAAAAGAGGATTGGATTAAAGAGCCCTTGGGGTCTCGGATTCTATGATTCAGAGGCTGGGTGGCCATCTGTCGGGAGGGCTTTGGTAGGTCTCGGATTCTATGATTCAAAGGGAGATGGCCATCTGTTGGGAGGGCTTTGGTGGTGTCTTACCACACAATAAAAGAGGATTCGAGTCAAGAGCCCTTGGGGTCTCGGATTCTAAGATTCAGAGGCTGGATGGCCATCTGTTGGGAGGGCTTTGGTGGTGCCTTGAACACATTTAAAAGGGAATTTAAGATTCAGAAGCTGGATGGCCATCTGTCGGGAGGGCTTTGGTGGTGCCTTACCACACAATAAAAGAGGATTAGAGTCAAGAGCCCTTGGGGTCTCGGATTCTAAGATTCAGAAGCTGGATGGCCATCTGTCGGGAGGGCTTTGGTGGTGCCTTAAACACATTTAAAAGGGAATTTAAGATTCATCGGCTGGATGGCCATCTGTCGGGAGGGCTTTGGTGGTGCCTTACCACACAATAAAAGAGGATTCGAGTCAAGAGCCCTTGGGGTCTCGGATTCTAAGATTCAGAGGCTGGATGGCCATCTGTCGGGAGGGCTTTGGTGGTGCCTTAAACACATTTAAAAGGGAATTTAAGATTCAGAAGCTGGATGGCCATCTGTCGGGAGGGCTTTGGTGGTGCCTTCCCACACAATAAAAGGAAATTTAAGATTCATCGGCTGGATGGCCATCTGTCGGGAGGGCTTGGTGGTGCCTTAAACACATTTAAAAGGGAATTTAAGATTCAGAGGCTGGGTGGCCATCTGTTGGGAGGGCTTTGGTGGTGCCTTAAACACATTTAAAAGGGAATTTAAGATTCAGAGGCTGGGTGGCCATCTGTTGGGAGGGCTTTGGTGGTGCTTAACCGCACATTTAAAAGGGAATTTAAGATTCAGAAGCTGGGTGGCCATCTGTCGGGAGGGCTTTGGTGGTGCCTTAAACACATTTAAAAGGGAATTTAAGATTCAGAGGCTGGGTGGCCATCTGTCGGGAGGGCTTTGGTGGTGTCTTCCCACACAATAAAAGGGAATTTAAGATTCAGAAGCTGGGTGGCCATCTGTCGGGAGGGCTTTGGTGGTGCCTTAAACACATTTAAAAGGGAATTTAAGATTCAGAGGCTGGGTGGCCATCTGTCGGGAGGGCTTTGGTGGTGCCTTAAACACATTTAAAAGGGAATTTAAGATTCAGAGGCTGGATGGCCATCTGTCGGGAGGGCTTTGGTGGTGCCTTACCACACAATAAAAGGGAATTTAAGATTCAGAAGCTGGATGGCCATCTGTCGGGAGGGCTTTGGTGGTGCCTTAAACACATTTAAAAGGGAATTTAAGATTCAGAGGCTGGGTGGCCATCTGTCGGGAGGGCTTTGGTGGTGTCTTACCACAAAATAGAAAGGCATTGGATTAAAGGAAGCCTAGAAAGGGAAGAAAACATGCGTGGGGGCGGGGTTATGCAGAACAGGGGGCGGGGCCCATACGGGGCAGGGGCGGGGCCTACTGGGGCAGGGGCGGTCCCGCGTGGCCCCGCCCCTTGCTCCGCCCCCTTCCCCGCCAGCTGGAGGAAGCCGAGTAGGAAGTGGGTTGCGATGTCCTTTTGTGTCCTACAGCCGGAGCGGCGAGGCGGAGGCGGAGGAGGAGGCGCCCGGCCCCGGCCCATGGCCCCCACGACGCCCCGAGCCACCAGGGGCCCCTGAGCCGCCTCCCCGCTCGCCCAGGCCGGCCCAGGCCCCGAACGGGCTGCCTCTGACGCCTCCGAGCCCTTGTCTGCTGCCGCCAAGGTCAGTGCGAGCGCGGGAGGGGCGGGGGCTGCGCACCGCTTCCTGCCTCCTGCTTCCCAGGGATCCAAGGCCGGCGGGACCCGGGCTTGGAGGCTCCAAAGTAGGGAAGGGGTCCCAGCGAGGAGCAGGCAGGAGCCACACAGTGTTGGGAAGGGAAGGGGGAAGGCAGCCTGGGGAAGGGAATAGCTTCACTCACTATTAATATTATTATTATTACTATTATTATTATTAGTATCCAAAAGCCAGGTTTTTATTGATTGGGTCAATTAAAGAAAAAACTTATGTGGGTCACAAGAAATAGTCCAAACTCACGAACCAATCAATAATAATAATATATAATATTATAATATAATAATGCTATCAGAAGGTATAATAACATCATAATGCAAACTCAGGAACCAATCAATAATATATATAATATTATAATATAATATAATAATACTATCAGAAG